>NC_072470.1:1910755-2210431 GCF_027596085.1 Anoplopoma fimbria
TTTGTGTGTGTGTGAGTGTGTGTGTGTGTGTGTGTGTGTGTGCTGGGGGGCTCGGATGGAGAGCGAGCGGAGGCAGTGGAGGGATGAGGAAGGAGGGATTGAAGATGGCGGGATCGGGAGGCTTGTGTGCTGATGGATGCCGCACAGGGAACACTTTGGGCTTCCTTGCGTTTGAAGGGGCCACTGTTCTCTCCGCACAAACACACATACACCTCTCCTCTCGGGGGGGAGGTCAGGACGAGGTATAAAACCAGCTCTTCTGGATGAAAGTTTGTGCCATGTGTGTCGCACTTTGGCCAGAAACCCCACTCCACCTTGGCCCTCCACTCTGAAGAGGCTCTCTCCCACCACATAACACGCATTTCCCTTCTTTACAGTCGGCCCTACTGTTTGCAGCTGCGCTCATTTACTGGTGCTGCATGCAGGGAGATGTTCATTGGTAGGGCAAGTCATAGAGCCTGCACTAAATCCTCTTGAAAAGCTGTTTTTCAGATCCAGGGCAAAAAAAAAAAAGAGGTAATAAAAGGAAGATTATGGATTTTTCAAAAGCCTTTACTGTAACCTCAAGCATGAATCGCGTCCTCAATATCATGAACTATGAACGGCTCATAAAAACATTCAATTGTCAGCGTCTTTCGGGAACTGAAATACTGGAGTTAAGGTATATACATCAGCAATGTCAGTTGGCCTGGTAAGAGCAGCTTACCAACGTAAACTACTGACACTGTTACTGGAATGAGTCTTTGTCATGTCAGGAAGGTGGTTTCCTACATACTGCAGTGAAATTAAAAGTAACCCTACGAGGACAGAAAGTGAGGACATTTTGCCACGATGGACTTCTTTTGAAGGGTTTTTAGAGGATTTGTATTGCATTAAGAGCGAAGACCGGCATTAGGATTAGTTTTATGTCGGGGAAAGTGTTCTAGGCATGAAGTGCACTGCAGAGGGTTAGGCTTTTAGAATTGAATGCAGTCAGTGAAGGCCCCTCACAGGGTGCATGTTTGCAGAATGATCTGCTTTTATGTGAACTTTCATTTAAGATATGATTCTCACTTGCGTGTGTGTGTGTTGTTCTTTTGCCAGCTTGTGTTGGCATAACAACAGAGCTTGTATGCGGTGCCGACAGGGAGAAGGAAGTGGCGTGGTTGCCTTCAGCACCTCATCTGCAATTCCTACCCACACTTGTCAGCAGGCTTGCTTTTTTTTCGGCATGCAGGTCATGTTCACGGCGGCCTCGTCCTCTCCCTGGCAGCTCATCGCATGTGGCGGCGGGTTAAACCTGTCCCTTCTAGTCTGAGGAAAGGGATGCCTAGCGGTGAGGTTTTTCTGGCTTTGCAGATGGCTTTTGTAGAGTGTTTTTTAGTAAGTATGTCTGTTACAAAGTCCTTTACAGCAGAGGACAAAGCTGTATGCAAAGTGCTTGAGTGTTGCTGGCATGTGTTTGTTAGCGCGGGCAGACATCGGGGGAAACTCACGGGTCAGAGATCTAAGAACTGTTCGTCTTGTAAATGTGCAGAGTGAGTTTTTTCAAATAGTTTTTTGTAAATAAGGACATCAAAATTGGCTCAACAGCTTAAATCTTAAGCTTAATCTCTCAATACTGATCATTGCATACAAGGACTGCATGTACATGTACAGTACCATTCGAAAATAAAACTAATAAAATACATGTAAATAAAACCAAATGAATACAAATCATTGAAAAGAAGATTTGTTTTGCTCACCTCCTACTTGGCTCCCTTGTCCACAAGGATGGTGTGAGTTTCTGCATGTTTTGTTTCTCCCGGCTCCGAAAGTGCTGAGTCGGTTCCTTTTTGGTGAGGACAGTCAAGAGTTCACTGCTTTGCTCCACTGCCTGATGTGAGCGAGCGGTTCCTGAGCGGTTCCTGAGCGGTTCCCAGCTGGTTGGATTTAGGCCTCCAGGGTGGAGCTGGACTTGTTAGGGTGCCTGTATTTGGGCTCATCTGGTCCAGACCAAGAGAAAGAATTAAACAATGTTACGTTCTAATTCTAGTCCGGTTCCTGTCAACGCTGCCTTTTTTGCAAACGAACCAATAGGAGTAAACATGACGGGTAAAAAAGTGATCTGACAGTTTTGGCGATCTGACAGGTGGACCCACCTTTCCAGGCGGTCTCGGTTTGGTGGTTGTTTCTGCGCCGGGTTTCCGTGGACCGCTTCCACACCAGCCCAAATGAACCGTACTAACCGGGCAAACAGACCTGAGATTAACAGAACCAAACAGGTTGGGTTTAAAAGCTGCATATAGGATTCTGTGATAAACGTGAAGATATATATATTTCTTTTATTACACAAATCTACATTAAACTTTTATAATTTCTTCAACTGAAATACCACATTTCATGTTTGTGTCTTTGTTCCTAGTAGCTCTGGTGACAGAGGGGTGAATAGAAAAGGAGAGGATGTGATGGAGAGAAGCAGCAGTGACAACATTTCAGTTGAATGCTAAACAAAGGACCGGTTTTGTCAGGTGACCCACCAGCATGTGTTTATTTTGAGTGGACGTGTCTCATGTAATTATAATTTGCCTGGTTTTACTTCCCATTGTGCCGTGTCACTTGGCCGCTCTTGTGCATCACCTTCCCTCTTGGTCTGATCAGCTGTTGATGGAAAGTCTGACTAACAAAAGTATTTATTGTTCTTTCTCCTCACCCTACACGAAGGCTGTAGCTAACGGCTAATGCTTTATTTGTCTTGTGAATATGGGAAGATTTAAACGCATAAAAAAGCTTCAAATTGGTCCCCCTTGGAGAAGTGTTTGAGCCCATCAGTGACTCAATAAAGAACACATTAACATCGATCCGTGTGCCTCTCGCATTTTAGAATAAACGTCCTGAATTTAGCTGCAGGGAAAGCCCGTCTCACACTGCGCAAGTTTAGCTCTCCATATGTGGTTACGAGCTGGACTCACACACCAGGAAGGTGGCCAAGCTGCGGCGGGGGCCCCGTTACTCTGGAGGGCCCTAATGAATAATTAAGAGGCGGGGCTTGTGTGAAGAAGGCCATTAAGATGCAGAGTCACACCGGTCTCCATGGCAGCAGGGCCATATTATCAGGATCACGTCTCCTTTGGCTGGGCGACGGGGGAAACTGGCACAGTGTCAGTGTGGGAGAGGATGGACGTGGACTGGTGGGAGAGGTTTCACTCTCCTCCATGAGCTTTTGGAAACTGAAAGTAATCCCAAAACCTGAGCCTGTAAGCGCCGGTGCCAAATGGATCAGTAAGAGAGAAAAGTTGGCTGGAGTCTTGAGTCTTCATATTTATAAAAATGTCTTTAGATGTTTTTTGGCTTTTGGATATTGTATGAGGCGGAGTGAGTAGTTCTGAAATCATCAGATTTTCCATGGATATGTTGATGATTGTAAATTTTGGCTTTTTAAACCTACCCTGATAACTCTGTAACCATGGTAACGTGTTTGGGCTTCAGTACAAGCATTACAGTAACTATTACCGGACAAGACACCTGTTTTCGTTAATAATGCTTATAGTTAGTTATATCCTCCAGAGAATAAAGATAATAAATAAGACGCAGTGAACGGCTGTGTGTGTCCGTGTAGCACTGGTGATGAGGGACCAGAGTAGGCGACACGTCGGTCCATGTGACAAGATTTCATTTATGTATAGATGTAAATTTCCCCGCTGCGGGACAAATAAAGGATTATTTGATCTTATCTTATCTTTTCACATTTGAAAACCTCGAACTATCCCATGAATTTGATTTATTTGATTAGCAAATAGTTGCAGTTAATTCTTTTTCTGTAAATCAATTAATAACCTTTTACAGATGTCACCATAGCCTCTGAGAACTTTGAGAAATGCATCCGTCATAATTTGCTGCTAGACCGACAGAAATAATCTGTACATTAATCTATAATAACATCGGGAGTCGTTTGTGGCAGCTATCATACACACCCCATTCTTTTGAAAAGAAGGGCTGCTGGCTGCCACCACCCGAGAGCTCCCAAGTCACCTGAGTGTGAGTCGTCGAGCTCCACCAAAGCCTATTTTTACTCAGGAGAAAAATGGATACTTTTTTCCAAAGTCGATCCATAATTGATGGCCGAAAGCTACATCTAGAGCATATTTCTGTGGTTATGCAACGGGCTCTTAGTGTACGTTATTTCAGTCCGGCAGAATGCTGTCTCTATTTAAGAACCTGGAGTAATGCACTGGAATTAATCCAGACCTCCCCCCGCTTGCTTCACCTTTTCTAAAATGACCTCCTAAACTGCACTTTTTAACAGAGTTATTTTCAGCTCCAATCGCAGATGCAAAAGAAAATGGACGGAGTCTTTACCTCGCTCAGCCATCTGGCCCCCGGTCTTAACAATTCAGCATATGACAGACAGAACAAGGGCAAAGGCTGCGTGTTTATAAGACCCTGCTGGAGAGATATTAAAAGCCCCAGATGATTATTTTGACAACGATGAGATATCACCGTTTACTCTAAATCCCTGAGGCTTCACCATAAACCAGTTACGTCTGTGCACGGGGGGGGGAATAAACCGAGCGCCTGTGATTGCAACATAGAGCATTTATTGTAAATATTTATATTGGTTTTGACTGTTTGTTAATCCGAACAGGTATTTCTGAAAGCTAGAAAAACAAGTTCTACTTGGAAATGCTAACTCAGGGTTTGGTCAACTTACCATAGAACTAGACGCTGACTCGGCTCTGTCTGAAGCTCTCAGATGGGCTCCGTTCAACTTGTTATGCGACTACTAAAAAGCAATCAGCTGCACCGGTGATGATTCTGGTGTGTTTTGGTTTTACATTGGATTTAGATAAAGGCCTGGCATTAATATAGCGCTCGTCTAGTCCAACCAGCTCCAACATTCACCCAGTCATGCAAAAGTTCATATTCCTATTATTTACCTCCTGAGCCATGAGTGGCTTAAATATAGGTCATCAGTGCAACAATTAAAACACAAAATTAAGCTTTTTTCCATGTTAACCAGGACCCAGAAAGCCTATAGAAACCAAATTTGTGGTTCAGAATTGTGGAATTATTTTCCTCATTCCTGCTTTTTTAAGATATCCTTTTTTTCCCCCATGAGTTCGAGTTATCATATCCATCTGTAAAAATATGCTTCTGTTATTTCCTCTTTAGGGAGTAGAACCGACCCTCCTCTATTCATGTCTGGCTGGGCGTAGCAGCACTAAAGTGTGGTCGATACTCCAAACCCAAAAAACGAATGCAATTTTTTAGAGCTGTAATTTCAGCTCCGTTGTCCCCAACAGAAAAAAAAAAAAAAAAAAAAAAAAAAAGATCTTTTGTAGCAGATATGGGAGGATGCCGATTTCCCTCCCAGGCCTGAATGATTCGATTGTTTCTGTCCTCAACGACTCTTGAACCCACAGGGTTTCGTGCACTGCCGCCTCTTCTAACAATGATAAAAAACAAACACTTATCATATCAAGTTGCGTAAGGTCGTTTATTCAGCAACCTTAGCTGGCTGTCAACAGTTTTTCACTTGACTGTTGCTGTTGAGAGCCAGAAGGCTCCCTGCCAGAGAAATTAAGATCCTGAATTAGAAACCAGAAGGTAACTCAGAGGAGATATATGGTTGAGAGGAGGAGGAGGGGGGGTGAATAGCTGCATCGCCCCTGTGATTGGAGGGTTGAATTCGATGGGTTGACGGAGGAAATCAGGCCGGACATGAAAGCCGGCTCTGACTGAGAACTGATTCAGGAGCCCAAACTTGCGTTGATTCAACGTTCTGTGTAGGTTTTTGCTTCGCGCTCCTCCATAAACAGCCCCCCCGCCCCCCTCCCTAGTTGGTGCACAACCAGCGAGCGCTTTTCCTCCCAAGCAATGAGAGACATCCGATGTTATCAGCACTGCAGATTGCACAGCGCCACTGCCAAGGGCTCGTCTCATGAATTCACATTGCGGTGCAGAGATCCCCCCCCCCCCCCCCCACCCCTTCCTCCACACCAAAACCCTTGTTCTGCACACATCACAAAGCAAATTGGAGTGAGTTAAATGTAGTTTGCATCCCCCCTTGTAGACGTCCCTGCTTTGTTAAAATGAAAAGATCTCATGAGCCTTTTGTCTTTAAACAGGCGAACAAATCACGGTTGTGTCATAACCCTTCCGTGAGATTCCAGCGCGGTCGGAGGCTGCTCGCAGCTGTCCCTGACCTATTTATGAGGCTGATGGATGTAAGGTGAAAAGAGCCCTTTTGTGAGGCTGCCTTTTGTGTTTTGTTTGGGAAGGTGCTGATGATTTTTTCCCTGCCAACAGCTCCGCGCCGATACAGTCCACCGTCGCCACGCGTCATTCTGAGCACCGACCGCTCGGATTCAAGAAACATATCCATAACAGGAGGTCGATAGATGTAGCGAAGTGTTCAGAGTAATATATATATATATTTTTTTTTTTCCCCCAGTGGTGTTGCATCCACGGAGGCGGCTGCGGTCCTGACCTGGTTAGAGGCTGCAGAAATCCCCTCCCCACACTTAGCTTCATTTTACAGCTACAGCGGTTGAATGCAGATGAGAGAACATCAAGCGTATTTTTGGCTTGATTGCCTGCTTGAACTCAAAAGATTCTTATTATTTATTTGGTTGTTGCTTGATGCCCAGAGCCAGAGGCATTTATTTGGTTGTGCATGGATTGCCGTGGGGTCGTCAGTAAAGACTTCACGAGCGCTGCAGGGTGGACTCATTTTACATTATGGGCAACAGTTTGATGGTTTTGGCCAAATGTGTTATCATTGGCACGGTTTCATTCAATCAGCAGTAAAGACAGCAAGCGTGAAATCGCATATTGCAGTTTAATGTTTACATGAATTTGCCTGGTGGGCTTTATTCTTACAGACCTATGAAGCTGCTCGCACAGAGGAGAAAAAGGAATGAGATTTTTTTTTTAATATGCATGGCTTTTTAAGAATATTGTGATACTCTGATTGGATCAAGCTAAATACTAATAAAATGTTTTATGCGTGTGTTTAAAGCGTTAACAGCAATAAAACGAGTTGTTGTTTTGCGATTGCACGCTGGAAGTTGTACAAACTCAGTTTTTTCCCTTGCTACAGATATGTGTAAAACAAACAGTACATGCTTTGTTAATAACGGTGGAAAAAGGCAACAGAACCATGCGAAAGCTGCAGCAGCAGGAAATGGTGTGGTTTGCGATTTTTAAAAAAGGTCTCGATCAGTAGCTGTGTGTTCAGCTCCTCGCCCTCATTCACACTTCAGAAGTATCTGGTAATTCAGATGAAACCAGGCGACATTGAACACTTTCAGTTAACACTTTCAGTTCATGCTCGCTGCGTCCACTTTGTTCTTTTTTGTGCCGGTTTCCATGCAACATCAGTTTACGCCCGTCAGAGTCTGCTGACGTCAGAAAAGGTCAGCATGGTTCCCCAAGTGTAGTGACCAAGTCCTGAACCCTGTCCCCCATAAGTCCTTCAGCCCTGATCCCCCAGGGACCCGACTGCATTGACGTACCATCTTAATGTTAACGTGTCTGTAGAATTTAATATATAAAATGCCTCTTTTTAGTGCTTCCTAAAATGATCTGGTGGAAGCTCCTAACATGTGCTGAATTGCTGGTTTTCTCTTTTACTATATGATTGAAAAAAAATCTTTGTTGGACCAAACAAGCCTTTTGTCAACATTACCTTGAACTCAAAAGACGTTTCAACGGTAATTTTCCACTATTTCTAGAGTTTTTGTAGACTAAATGATTGACAAATCAATAATTAAGAGAATGTTTGGAGCCCTGCTTTTACTTGGAATTTATTTGGATTGTGCTCATTGTGCCTGACCTTTTGCCTCCGACAGATTCTTTTTAGTGAGAGTAAATTAATAAAACCATGACCTATTTTTACATTTCCATGTACATGCTCCACACAGACCAAGAGCAACAGCTTTCTTCATTTATCAGGCAGAAAGGCCTGTTGAACATTTGGCAATAAAATAATAAAAACAGAAAAGGAGAGTGTTTAACATTCTGTCCGCGTTCTCGCTTGTCGCTGCGGAAGATAAATCGCAGTTCTATCAGAATGTTTATATTTTGACCCTCTTGCATTAATCCCTTACAGCGCCATCAATCACAAAGATCACGCTGTCTGAGTGAGACGGGCCGCTCTGCAATGCCTCTCATTCGGGAGAAGCATTAAACTTTAAATTACTTTTGAAGACCTTCTCTTGTTTTTCTTGCCTAGAAGTCTGTGTCGCTACACGTCAAGCATTATCTACACCAACATGCCCTTTCTACTTAAGTCGGAGTTTACTCTGCGTACTCACTGTACTGCCTGCCTCAATCTGACCTCTCCTATCCAGTCAAATGAACACAGTCCTGTGTGTCACCGTCCTGCATGCATACCTTAAGAGCTTCCACACACAGAGCGACCTGTCCAGAGTCCAGAAACAGCGTGCCTCTGTGCTGTGTGGTCTGCTGCTGCTATGAACTAACTGCCCCGCTTAAAGCAACAGGCCGGGGATCCACACTGCACTCGCATTCATGGCTGGTTCCACATTCTCTCAAAACCTTGTCAAAAAAGGAACCATGTCAGCAGCAGCATTGTTGCTACCTCTCGGAACATTTATTTTTTCTCTGTCTTTATTATTACTTCCTGAGTTATGGCTAAGGCTGCCGACTCATTGTCCAATTATCGGTGTTTTTGGCGTAATGTGGGATTGCTGTGGGAGAGGGAACCCCCTCATTGTCCATATCATCATCTCTCTTTCCTCTCTTTCTGCAGCAGGATGCAACAGGTGGGACTCAGTCCACTGAGATGCTACTGAGCGCTGAGGATGGGCCAGAGAAGGAAATCCCGCCGGTGAGGCAAACAAGCCACCCCCAAAAACCAGCCACCGCCGCCTCCACACCGACTGACCCCGCCATGCCCCGTCTGCCCTCCTGAGTCCCCCCCCCCCTCCCTCACCTCTGCACCTCCCCCCCCTCCTCCTCTGGTCAAATCAGTGCCACAGCTGCCGCCTCCCCGTCCAGTCAGCATGGCCACGCCCTTCCTGTGGAAGCTGTCGTCCCAGAAGCTGGGCTTCTTCCTGGTCAGCTTCGGGTTCATCTGGGGCATGATGCTGCTGCACTTCACCATCCAGCAGCGGGCCAGCCACGAGAACAGCGCCGTGCTGAGGCAGCAGATCCTGGACCTGAGCAAGCGCTACATCAAGGCGCTGGCCGAGGAGAACCAGAGTGTCATGGACGGGCCCTATGTGGGCACCATGACGGCTTACGGTGAGTGCTCGGCTCTCCAGCTCCAGGGCCCGAGAGAGTAAGAAATTCCTGACATATCTGAAATGTGGTAGATGCTTAGTTTCTTGGGATTAGAGTGCTATTAGCAAAGCAAAACAAATCTATTATCGATGCTGCATGAGCCACACTTCTTTGATTTTCATAAGATCACTACCAGGCCATAAAACAACAAGAGAGGTACCCTTTAACAGAGTTAAGATAGCTGCTTTTTACATCATCTTTAAATTTGCAGCGCCTGGTTCCACTTGTCTTCCTCCTGAGCAGCTGAAAGAAAAAAAGCCCGGGAGATTTAACGCTGATGCAGCCGCACCCTACTGTAACAGCACAGGTCCGGGAGAGCCGTCAATAAGTTATTCATGCCGTTAATAGACCCGTATGGCTCGATGGGAGGCTTCATTAGGAAGCTGAGATTGGAATTGATTGTCCTCTAATGCCCAGAGAAACAACAGGATACAGTAAAGCTCCAGGAGATTAGAAGGAGCTCCCCGAGAAGGTAAAGGAGAAGCTGGAGCACTCGAAGACAACAGCGCAGTACTTGCTTATCTCATATTAAAGCCCTGTACATGCAAACCCACTCTCAACGTACCGCTCGATGCTAAGCAAACATATTTTGTAAGCTATAATTCCCAAGACCAATACTTTTCTTTTTTCCAAGAAGAGAAATTCTGCCTGTTTACAACATCCTGATCAATCATGTAATTAATGAAATGTGATGTCTGTTGGTTTCCTCTCACACGATCCAAGAGTTTCCAGTAAACCCTCCTGTCTCTGCTGCAGCATCGGTCTGCAGACCGCCGTCCCGGCATCACATCCATTTCATGTCCCCGATTAGATAGTGAGGCAGCAGAATGCTTCCTGTGCTCACTCATTTCGGTCGATGATTTCCCTGATACGATCTGTAGGAACAGAGTTTCCTCCTTCGATCCACACAAATGACCCATAAAAACTTAATGCATTCGGATTTAATGTTGCGTCTCACCGAAAAGCCCATCCGTCAAGTCAAGTCAGTTTATATTTATATGGCCCAATATCACATGTGTTCCTCAAGGGGGCTTTATGGCCAGTGCAGAATACAACACCATCCGTCCTCGGCTGAAGAAACACACCTGTTGAAGAGCACGAAGCTGGCAGTCTGCCAGATTAAACACAGCCAGGGTTATATGCTTAAAATGCAGTTTTATAGTAAACATTTAGTTTAAAATACTGACTAAAGTACAATTGTTTCATTGCAGATTGATCTGCTGATTATTCTTTGTTCTAAAAAAGAGGAAAGAGAAATCTGCCTCTAGGTCTATAGTCTGAGAGAGAGCCACATTATTTCATATCTAGTAGATCGTTGCTTGTTTGCACACCTCTCTCAGGCGCTGTCATCTCATTCCTCCACGGTAAAGTCAGCCGTGACAAGGATCTGTTTTTTCACTTTCCGCCCCCCTCTTGAAACTGAGCCGTGGAGCCGGGCGCGACAGCCACCTCACTGACGCCACATCCTGTTACAGCACCGCTCGCCAGCTATTGTGTAGTCCCTTTTGTGTCGCGGTTAGTATCGCACCCGCGGTCCCCTCTGCCTTTTGGACCCGCCCATCAGAGCCAGTTTCGGGATTCAGGTGGCTGTAGCTGCCCACAGCGAGGAGGACCGGGAGTGGTGTGTGACCTCAGATTGCCGGCCTAATCCTCCCCGTCCTCCCGAGGGGTGGAAGGTCATTGTGTGCTATTACGCCGGTGAGATATGTAGACCCCCCGACAGGCCGGGCTGAAGCGGATGACAAGGAACAATAGGAACGACTGATGAATGCCTCGGGCTTATGTTCCCGTGTAATCACTTCTCTTTAATGCTCATGGGCTTAATGAAAAACCCCCGGTCATCTCGCATCCAGATTATTATCTCCTATGACACTGTTATTAAAAGCAAAGTGTGTTCACCGCTCCAGGATTTGTTTTGCAGCTGCGTCACCCTCCTGAGGAAAAAAGACACATTTGAGACGGGCAGAAATGAGTCCCCTCGGTGTGCTATCGCTCATCCCGTTACCTGGCAGCGGCAGCAGCAGCAGCAGCAGCACACAGGAGGACAAGTCGAATCATCACTCACATCGCCATGGATGCTGCTCTCACATGCTGTCTGACAAAGGTCGCGGGCTCAAAGCTTCACGTTTAATTATTGCTAAAACGAGAGCCCATTTTCTTGCTCTCATAATAATGAATTACATACGTGGATGTTTTTACACGTCGATTCTTTTTTATTACAATCCACACGGCCGCTCTTGATTGTTTTGCAAGAGCAGAAAAGAAAGACACTTATTGATTACATATCCTCGTCTTTCCCATCGTGAAGCCTGTTGACATTGGCCGAGCAGCTACGATATTAAACAGGCCGGGTGGATCCCTCTTCATGTTCAGCCTTGAGTCAGCGGGCATAGGCCTATGTGTGCCGGGGGTAAACAGAAGGGGGCATTAACACAGAGCCCCCCCCCCCCTATATTTTTTTCTTCTAATTCTGTTCAGCCCAATAGCTTTGGCAAGGTCTGCCCCTCCAAAGCTCTCTGTTTGGTTTAACCCCCCCCCAGGTCTCGCTGTGCTGCTCCTCCCGGCACGCAGCTCGTCCAAATCAGACAAAACGCTCCAACGTTTCTCTCCCTCAACACCAAAGGGGCCGCCGCGCTCTCTGCCAGGTCCCTCTGCCCGAGCCCTCGCCAATATCTCCCCGACTTGATGAAAACTGGCGTGTGAAATGCATGCCGGAGAGGCAAACATGCGACGCTCGTATGTGATGGAAAATCTGCAGTTATAATCATCTGATGAAAGCACGCTCGATGCTTTCTGGAATCGCTGCTGCACACACATATGAGGCAAATGCACTGATGTTACCATTGACTATGAGGTTGATGATTATGGTGGAGCTCTTTGCTGCAGACAAATGTCATGTTGCTGGTGACTGTACGGCTACAGCAGCTCAAAACAACTTAACATTTCTCTGCAAATGTCACTGCAATTGCTGCCGGTTACAGTAATCGAACAAATACCACAAATTTGAATGTATGCCCTATGCGCTCATTACTGGTCAGCTTCCCTTCTGACGTTATCTGTGTCCTATGGAAATAAATGCTCTCGTAAAAAAAAAAAAAAACTGATAAGCCAGGTCACTCGCAGAGTCGCCGTTTTACATTTAAATGAGCCTCAAGCTGACTGCTCTCAGTTCTAAGACTTGTCGTAGTCGGGGGGGATGAAAAGTCAACGCTGTAGCCTAAATTACATCTGTGCGTTCACTGTGATCATAGTGAAAGAATTGGTCTCTCTTCTGATGTGGAACATTATTGCTCATTTAATCAAATACAGATAGAGCTTCTACTGGGAGAAGCCATGGGCCAGTTTGAAGTAGCAGTAGCTGCTAACGCTAGCATTACTTGCCTGATGTTCACCGCTTCTTTCGAGTTAAAACTGCCCTCTATCATAAAGCACTACAGTGCACTTGACAGATTTGACCTACTCCATTTTTGTGGGGTCATTAAAAAACATTTCACAATCACCCAAATAAACTGATTCACATTTTTACGTGTAGATTTGAAGAAGACCCTCGCCGTGCTGCTGGACAACATCATGCTGAGGCTGGGCAAGCTGGAGTCAAAGGTGGAGAACATCTACAACGGCACGGGGGGCAACCTGACCAACGGCACCAGCACCGCCACGCCCAGCGCCGCCAACTCGGAAAAAGTAAACGTGGCGGGTATGTACTGCATCTACGTTTGTTTGTCCGGAGTGCTTGTGTGCGTGTCGCAAAGAGGTGGTGAGGGATGTAAAGCTGAAAGCAGACACACGGATTTGTCTTTAAGTCTTCCGAAACGGTGGAAAATCTCATCCCAAAGGATTGGAGCTCAGAGAGAAAACTCTCTCCCTCCTGACTTTGATTGAGTTGGCTTCAAAAAGTGATGGTTCGTATGAACTGTGTCTCATGCTGGGGGAAGTTTTGTACAGTTTCTTTTTCCAGAGAAACCCTGTTGTTCAGGGTGTAAACGTGCACAATAAATATTGTAGCCGAGTCTAATTAAAGAAATGAGAATAAACTGATCGGGGCTGTTTTCTGGGAACCCTTGTTTCATTTAAAAGATTCCCCATCGGGGCAACACAACCAACCCGAACCCTGCTGGTATTGCACAGTGCACACCAGGCACTTTATGGGACCAGACCGCATCCTTGGACGTAATTCAAATAAGTCCTCCGTTCACGCCGCATGACCCTTTTATTAGTTTTCATTGATTTTCCTGCCAGCTTTCGGATGATGAATTCAGCCCAGTTGGGAGAGCGAAGTGTTGGTTTTTCTGGGACCGGGGGGGGAACTCGCTCTCAGTTGATTGCGCAGCATTAAATGTTGGAATGTGGAATCTGTGCTCTGAGGCGGCATGCAGAATTAGATGAGGCTGATTTGGTTGTACAAAGTCACATTTGAATGGTTCTAATCCCCCAATGACAGCCGCTGCACCGCCACCTTTTTATTCAAATGTTGATGCTGCCTTTGTCGCTTTTTCTCTTTAAAGAGTTGAATGGCAAAGAGTGTGCCTATTTATGGAGATGAGCATCACATTAAAGTGATCAATATCAAGACAATTGACGTCAAAGGCAGCCATCCGACTATGGTTATGACTCACATTGACTTCCTTGTTTCTTTTTTTGTTTTTGTGTTTGCTCTCTGAACAGCAAACCCCAGATGCCACATCCTTTCTCACAATCTACATGGCCTAGGGTCTGTCTGGTTTTCCACACAATTGTTTGAGATAAATTAACTTGGTTTGTCAGACAAAATAAGATATATGAAGATGTCTCCTTGGAGTTAGCATTTGTCACTACTTTCTTGGGTTGTACCGAATGTTTCGCTTTTTAAATTTTTATTCAAATCTTCAGTTTGAATTAAGTGATTCATAGGATGAAATGAGTTAGTCTCTTTTATTAAATCAAGTTATGAACTCGTAGGTGCTTCCCTCCCTTTTTGTTTTTTGACCGCAGTAAAAATGTTGTTTTTGAAAGGCTAATTATCATCAATTATGTATTGAAGCAGAATGATTCGTTGGATAAAAACATCATGACTACATCTATCCTTTCAAAATGTAGACTTTTTGGACTGTTTGGATCACACGAGTCAGGAACAATCGTACGCAGCTGCCACTGGAATCTAATCCTACAACTAGTATATAATACTATAATACTAATAATATTTGTGCGGCCTGATCTTCATCTGCAGCTTCTAACTTTTCGGTACAGCCCTACTATATTATTATATTTTATAAACCAAATGGTTAACCAAAGTAATCAAAACATTAATCGACAATGAAAATAAATAATAATGCTCTCAAATAAGGTTTTATGAGAATACATAGAAATGAAACAATACTCTAATTGTATTTAATGCTGTTAAAATGACAGTGATTTGGGCAGCCTAAGCTCCTGTACAGGCTGTGTGTACTTTAGCTGGATCTCTGTCTGGTCTCCATCCGGCCATTGTGGACTCTAGAAATGAGACACTAATCTCATCCACCATTGTCCGGGCGGTGTTGGCGTGAGCGCCTGTGTGGTGGAGCGATAGTACCTGGACCCCGGACACGCGTCAATAAATATGCAAAATCCGCTTCAAACTTCCAGCTGTGTCCTAAAGAGACAACATTTGGATCCCAGCGGGGCCCACAACACTCCGGAGCCTCCATCGGAGCGTGTCTCCTGTATTGGAGTGGGTGGTAGGGCAGTGCCGCTGCCAGCTCCTCCAGCGCTCCTCCCTGACTGGAAGGCAATTACAGAGATAAGAATCGGGACAGCGCAGGGGAACACGCCTGGCTTTCGGAGAGGCCACTATCAAGATGAGGCTGAGCAGCCGCACTGGGACTGCACGGCTGATTGTGTACACTTCCTTGGCTGAAGACTCTCAGGACCAAAGCTGGGTCTTTTCAATATTCACGGTTTTAATCAGGCTTTTATGCTGTCTGATATTTGGGACTAAATTCCCCAAAATGTGGCTAGAAAATGCTAATTATTGCACATTTCCTCCCAAAATGACAGTGTTTCCACTCTTTTTGTTATCTTTGTGTTGAAACACATCTATGGAAACGCACTCACTGCTTACTTGCGTGAAAACATCACCAACCTGGCATCTAATGGGGCTAAAAAACTCTTCGACTTGTTTCAGCTGAGGCCCTTAAAGGAATCCTGGAAGTGTTCTTTCACACAAGCCAAAAGGTCACAAGACGCTGTTCAGCCAACCAACTGATGGCAAACAAATGTCAATTAATTCACTTGAATACTTTTTGAATCAGACATTACATCTGACAAAAGCTGTTCCCTACTCTTCTTCTTTTTCTTCTTCACAGCATGTTGTTAATGCAGCGTTTTATTTCTTCCCCTAGCGCTCTGAAACCTTCTACTATAAATCCAACTCTTCCTCTGCTACTTACTGTTATGGTCGTGATCTAACAGCTGTGTACACACTGCGGAACACGGCGTCTTTCATGCGATTTATCATCTCATCAAAACATCAAAAATGTGGCCTCGCTCTCAGTGTTAATACAGTTGCACTTCTGTGTGTGTGTGTGTGTGTGTGTGTGTGTGTGTGTGTGTGTGTGTGTGTGTGTGTGTGTGTGTGTGTGTGTGTGTGTGTGTGTGTGTGTGTGTGTGTGTGTGTGTGTGTGTGTGTGTGTGTGTGTGTGTGTGTGTGTGTGCTGTAAAAACTACAAAGAGGTGTCAACGTGCCACGATGTTTTTTTAAGTGCTGCAATGCACGCTCCGTCTACGCTCTGGAATAGCTCCGGCCTTGTGGCGCTGCGGCGTTTAGCCAAGGACAACAGGCACAGAAGCCCCTCATGGGATGAAAAACAAGTCGATCTGGCCTCGGCTGCTGCTCAGCAGGAGGCAGATGGGACTCGTTCCAACGGCAGCGCGTGACGCCGCGTCTTGCTGCTTCTCGTTGCGTCTCGCTGATGGGGCTAAACATCCCCTCCAGTGGTGTTTCATCTGTGTGGGCCGACCCTGTGGCGTGGAAATGTAATCTACTCCTTGACACACACACACACACACACACACACCGAGGCGTAGCGGGGGATTTAACGAATGGTCAGGTGTTGGTTTGCAGCCGCGTTCCCTCCTTCTCCATGTTGTTCCTCTATGATTTTCTCCTCCACCTCCTTGTGTTTAATGTTATCAGCGTCCCCTCCACACCGTCGCTGACATTTGGCAGACACTTCAGTGAACAGAGACCTGCGCTTTCACAGCTCAGAGCCTCCCCGCTGCTTTGTCCCTCTCAGCTATTGATCCGCTCGCATCTCTGTTTGCCGTTCACAGTGAAAGATGAGACCCAAGGTCTCAATGTCAACGAAGGGTCGGGACAAGGACAGGGTTTCTGCTGGGGCTTACACATGACTCCGCCCCTCCCTGCACTTCATTTTCACACAGAGAATTTTCCCCTGCAAAATCCCAAAAAATTGAATTTGTCAGCCGTCACATACAGTTACCATTTCAATACAGAAACATCTTGAGTGTTTGATTCAGAGCAGGACCTGTGTTCTCTCCTCGTTCCTTGAAGGCCCGTTTACTTCCTCAGCGCATCGATCAATACTAATAAAGTACACAGAAACCCACTCAGGGAAAATAAGATGCTGAGAGATGCTGTCCGAGCCCACACACTTTCAAACCCGCCGCGTGAACCCTGGCACTCATCGCCCTGCAGCACAGATTCCTACTGCAGAAATCATTCGTTTTGCAGCGGTGACGTTTTGATGTTTTTTGAGCAAAGGAGGGCTGTGAATAGTAAAGTTACTGAAGGAAAAGTAATGTAGAGGGTTTATATCATTTTCATTTTCAGCCAAATTATTGAGGATGAATACAATATCTTTGACATGGCTCCTTAACAATAAAAGCCAGTTCATGTTTCACTGATGAAGTGCTGTTCATTTAAAGCAGCAGCAGTTGGATATGTCACGTTTGCATTGGATACGTGATATAGTGTAAAGAGAGTAAACGGTGAGGCTGCTGTTTATTAGATGAAATTGCTCTGACATACATGCATGCCTGTAGAGAATGGCAGGCTCTGCCACTAAGAATACAAACTACCATATAGAGAGGTCACTGAATGTAAACACTCTGAATGGCTAGTGCAGAGCATAAATAAAGTCAGAAATGGGGTTTGATTTCAGGACAGCGTTCTTGAAGCATTGCAGCTTTAATGTTCTGGTCTTGTTATCACCGTGTTGGCTGCAGGCTTTGCACTAATGTAAATGCGATACAAATAAATCTAGCTTCTTGCTTAGCGCACAGTCAGATTCCATCGCATGAGCGTGTATCTTGTTGTGCTGTTGCACGTACCCAGAGATCCCTCCCATGTGGAGCACATCAGATCTTCTTCTAGCAGTGTTGTGAGCAAACCACATGGAAGCTGCAGACAGTTAGTTTTTTGTGGCCGGGAGAAGCTTCCTGAGGCGTCGTTGACAGGGCTCGGTGGATCGATGCCAGCCAGCTTGTGATTGCGCTCTGTCCTCCACGTGCTTAAAATTACACTTCTCCTGCGAGTGGAATGTAGAAAACATTCCCTCAAAACACCCCCCCCAAAAAAAAAAAAAAATGTTGGCACGCCGGCTTTGAGTTATGCAACATATTTGAAATGTCACTCCGTGCACATGTCAGGCATTCTGTTTCTCCTTCACACAGTTCATAGCAGAGATACCAGTGTGAGTACAGCAGCTCTGTGACAATGAGCTCATTCACTAGATTTAAGGTGACGAGTGAAGAGGGAGGAAGGTGTGATGCTCATTCAATCATGTTCAGTTTAGTTCTTAAATGTCCTTGACTAGGTTTCATTATTTTTTGGGATGCAGTTAATTTGATTTGAATTGCTTATTTCTTCCATTTTAACGTGTTTGCAAGTAAAAAATAAATAAAATAAAAATGATTGCTGCTTATTTTTTGTGTGTTGAAACTAAAATATAATAAAATGAAAGGAAATGAATTTATCTCGCAGCATCTACAGTGTGGATCCTTTAAAAACAAAAAACATGGTCATTGTCTGTTTCAAGGAGCGCCTGCTGGAAGAGGACTTTTCAAATAGAAAAAACTATGCCATTTATTAGTTTTCTAAAGTATTTCCGTGGAATTAATTATTCAGTAGCTACATTGATTGAGGTCCAGACGTCGTGTTCTGTAGCAAAACAACAGCGGCCCCAGACCTTCTGTCTCTAAAGGGAGTGATTTTAGCAGGTGTCTGTTTTGTCGATCATTGGACCAACTAGAATATCAGCATCGACGCTGCAGCGTTTTTCATCACTGAGACAAAGAGCGAGAGACAGCTGCAGCATAACAACGATCTAAAAGATCATCTGTAAATCAGCTCCGAAGGCCACTCCAGAAACACACACACACACACACACATATGTATGTATATATGCAAATATATCCATACATCAGGGCCCTTCACCCCCACGTCCACACAGACTCACACATTCCCTCTCTTTGCTCTCCTTTTCCCCCCCAACAAGTCCCTCTCGTGTTGCGGCTGATTGAGGATGTGGGAGGAACATCTGGGTCTAACGCACCATTGGCTGGGACACGTGCATCCCGCTTTCTCACTGACTGCCTTTTGTGTTCCTTCCACTGCTTAGTTTAATTCAGTGGACTGTTTTGCAGACTGGATTTTTCAGAGATATAATTTCGGGGTGTGTTTCAGACATAAAAGGAAAGGGTTTTTTTTACGCTAGAGCTACGCAGCATATGAATCCACATATTCTATTCTTTCCCCCCGTGCTCCCTTTCTTATTCTCTCTCTCCTTGCTCTCTGCATACTGCATGGCTCTGCTGCACTCCATCCTCCCTCCGCATCCTCTTTCCTCCATTGTCTCCTCTTCCCTCTGTGTGCCAGTATTATTCTTGTGCTGGTTAAAGCCTCAGCCCTGTAGGAGAATCATCCGCATTGCCTCCTTCTACCAAATATCAGCCGTCTCCCTAGGCAATTGTTTTCTTTGTATTTAATTTTTTCAATCCACATGCACACTCTGGCACTTGCATCTTACATTCATTCAGCTGATTTCTCCTCAGGCAAGAGGAGCAGGATCCACATCCTAGGGTAATGCAAGCACACTTGAACTGAGAGTAGAATGCAGAGATGCATTTGAATTCATGCACACATTACATGGAGCTAAAAACTGATAGTGAGATCATTTTCTGGGTTTTGCATTATGCAACTCTCTAAATCTCTGCACACCACTGCGGTGCCTGTGAGTTTAAACCAAAGCAACACCAGCATGTACTGACTCCACTTTTACGTTTAAAAGGAATGCAAATGATCTCTAAATTTAAGCCTTTCATAGGAAGCGATACGTTTCTATGAAACATGTGCGTAGCTGTTTTTGGGGTTCAGAGACAGTTCTCGGTTTCAGTTAATGTTCCACTCATCGCAACAACAACAACAAAAACACGGCCCAGCGAGTCCCTCAGCCTAAACCCCGCCCATTTCCATCCAGATCACACAGTGGAACATTAGTCATAGCTCTGCAATGATCTGATCAAGTTATTTTGGCGTCCTCGTGCCCTTGCGTGCCGCTGCAAAAAAATCTCCGTCTTGGATATTTTCATTGCCGATCAGATTGCCCGAGCACAAACGGAGGGATTGATTACAGCCCAGATGCTGCGCTGTTTTTGCAGTAGAGGAAAGCAGAGAAAGAGGAAACTCAAGTGGGCTGGAGTGGGGGGGTTATGTGGGGATATTTGGATTTTCTTTTTGGCTCAAGGACTCCTCTGTGGAGACAAAACACGTGCCCCCGTCTCACTGGGAAGCCTCTACTGTGTGCACTCCGGGTGGCAAGGGCCCAGCCGAGCGGTTTGGACGTTTCGCCTGACGTGAACTCTCTACTTGGTCCTGTGCAGTATAAGAGAAACAGTTTGGCTGGAATGGTGCCATGTATTGATTGTTGCTTTGACATTTGACCACATGCCATTTTATCTCTTGTCCCTCTCAGATATGATGACATACAGTTTCCTCTTCTCTTCATGAGTTACTTTAGAATTATTCCCCTTTACTCCCCTCGGGTGAGGCAATAAATGCGACAAGGAAGTTATTTGGAGTCAGGTTTAACTCTGCTTACTTGCTTCAGGGTTAAGAGTTTTAAGTAGGTAGTTTTTCTACCCGCGTCTCCTTCCGACTGCAGAACTAGCCTGAGAATAATCACGTTTTTAAGTTCTTCAGTATCAAAGTAATCCAGTGATAGTTCTCTGTACGTCCGTGATTACACTGTTAACAGGAAGTGCTAATAGCAAGTTCTGCATTCTTTTATTGGTGCCACAAGTTAAACAAATACAGGCTTCAACTCACTGACTAGGTGATGACGTTCTACCTCCTAGCAGGAACTAACTTTACTCTTGACTGTTTTTATTTCTAAGAGTTCATTCGTTATGTAACAACAGAAAGCCCAAGATTTAACTATGGAAAATAATGTGTTGACATGAACGTGCACGTGGCGCGGTCGGTTGTGCAGGATTTCCAGCATCGAACTCAATGAGGCGCGAGCGCTGATAGAGTCAAACTAAGTAGAGCTGGCTCTGCGATGCACGCCTGACTTCTCTCCACCTGCACATCTGTCGCCGCTCCGTGGCTGAGCGGACGGCGTCCATCATCCAGCCTGCCTACTGTCTAATTGATGAGCCGCTGCAGAGATTCACACACACGCACACTCTCACTAAACACACAGTAAACACACACTGATACCTCTGCTTCGTCTCGCAAAGTGCATCTAAAATTAGCGTTTCCGAGCCAGCGGCTCAGAGGACACGGAGATGATGAAAGCTGCACTTTTCAACCCGTGTTTTTCTCCTCCTAAATTTTATTTTTCAAGCTTTCCGCTCCCTAGAATCACCATGGCGACACTTAACATATCTTCACTTTGAGTCACCTTTGCTCGTCACCAAGATGCCTTCGCTAAGAAACCTCACGTAATTGTCACAAAACATGTCATAACACCTCTCTTCTGTGCCGATAGTTTCAGTCACTGTCAAACGTTTTTCAGTCTGGGAAGGTTTTGTAGTTTTGTGTGCCTGAAAATTAAATCAACAAGAGTGAGAAAGATGGGAGCGAGAGGGGAAAAAGAGAGGAGTGAGAGAAGTACACACGAGAAAGAGTAACACACACCAGATGTCTTCAATCCAATTCTGGAGTTGTCGAATTTCACATTACCTCATGTACTTGGACACACACAGACACACACACACACACACACACACACTCGGGGAGGGACAGGGGGAAATAACCTTGTGTGTGTAATATCCCTTTCTGTTCAGAGATGATACTATGTTTAAGGGCTCTCAGATGGCTGACACTGTGTGCTGGGAGCTTACTAACGGTGGCCTCAGTGCTGTGAGAGGCTCTTTCAGTGATCTCATGTGTTTTTCTGCCTCCGGTTCTCCGTACAGTACATTTAAAACAACTTCTTAACGCGTCTTTTATCTCCATTGTGTTCACTTTTATAAATGCTGTACACCCTCTATTCACACCCCGATACCTCCCGGTGGTTTCGACCTGTTGCAAATGAACCTCTTGTTACTATTATGTAACTACATGTCAGGGTTATGTCTCGTTGTCTTGGTGTCTTTGTTCCCGTGTTTGCCCAACAGAGGTTGGCTTATTGGATCAAGTGTAATGGTCACACCTCTCGTCACTCTATTCATTATCAAACCGCGTGTCCGACAGCAAATATGCAACTGTTACGCACACAAGGATCGGCCATTGTGTGTCACTTCTGCCACGTCTTCAATACACGCTTCAATGGGTTTTCAACACGTAGCTCAATATGAAGGAAAAGTAAAAGGACATGAAGTGGAAAAGGCACCACCTCTGCTGCGTTTGATTGTGAAAGGGAGCTATATTTAGTTGTTCCTTGGCAGCGGCTTCTCCTGCTTGATTAAAGCTAGGAGGAGATTTGACTGGCGGCGCTTGGCGCTCGCCGGCTGACTGGCCCAATGACAGGATGAATGATGGCACTCACTGGTTGGCTGTTTGGCCGAACCGTCTGGATGACTGGGCGTCTGAAGGACGGAGATGAGAGTAACTCACTATGGGCGCTGCACGGATGGCCACTTTACAAAATAACAAATCTTATTTATACAATTGTATGACATAAATTAAAGTGCTTAAAAGGACAAAACGCAGTCGGCTGCAGAGGGGAGGTATCACTCTGTCAGAGTTCCTGGGACGACAGATCCGCTGCTCGCTGCTCTCTAGAAAGGAGCTCTTAATCCTCCCGTTTGTTGTTAGGCCCCTGCAGCCCTCAGAAACAATAAGAAGCTTTTATTGTGTGCTGTGTGAGTTCATCTTGTGACTGGCTGACTCCCATCAGGAACGGCTCACCGGCCTCCCACCTCTTTTCCTCCTCCAACCACATGGGATTAAAATCGCATTAATCACCAGGAGTGTTGGGTCTGCTGCTTGGAAATAGTAGAAAAATAAAACTCCTTGTTTCTCATTTCAAAAGGGCTGTTATCTGCTGGGTTATTACAGCGCTTTGCTAAAAGAGCTAGCCATCATAGGACTGAGGTTAATTCATTTTTTGGTATGGACGGTAATGAAAACCAAACAGTGTTGGCGTTCTGTACTCCTCATATGCTCCTGTGATAAAAATCAATCAATTTCCTCTTTCTTGCAGATGGCCACAATCGTACTTGTGACGACACTTACAGAGAGATTACAGAGAGACACAATTGATTTAAACGTTATACACCAACCACAATACACAGCATAGAACAGTGTTTGAGCCAAGGATTGTCTGGAACGGGGTCCAAAGAGCTGATTAGGACTTATCTAGGGGATTACTGATCCACCCAAGGGAGGGAGGGAGGGAGGGGGGGGACTGGATAAAAATCATAGACTGTATAAAGTATGGATGTAGGATATCAGCTCCAGAGACCAACATGTCATTGTACCAGACTGTTAACATGTTTATTTCTTCTGTAACTAAGGGTCCTATGGGGAATGACTCACGGGACAAGTGGCCATTTGATGAACTTCTGAACTATATTTAATGGTGACCATGGTGCTGACTACGGTTGTCTGCATTATGTAGACGATGCCATGTTGCTATGTAGCCACATCCGACAGTTAAAGGCTCAAGCTATCAGGTATCTTGTAAATTGATCCTGTTAGCAGCTCTCAGTCTGAGCAGCCCATTGTTTCCTGACAGGAAGATGGTCGTTGTTTCGAACAGTGGGGAAAAAAAACCCCACACACACTCCTCGCTGTAGTTTTAAATGTCAAGAGGATACAGAGTGGCATTTCATTTCGTAACGGATCATCTTTGGCAGGTTGCAGGTTGCAAGTGGAGGCCGAGATGAGACTCGATATCCCCTCGTCTTCCTCCCACAGACGGGGACTGAAGCAGAGGATGTGAACTTCTGTCTGTGGCTTTCCGTCTAACCCCACTGATGTTGTAGAACTCTGTAGCACGCCTTCGCTTCTCTTTTTTTATCTCGTCATCCTCCCTGATGCAAACATCGAGCCAGAGAGCGTCTGTAAAATACGTTTTTCGCATCTCATCTATGCGATGGAGAGAGGAGGGGACAGATAAAGTTTACCAGTAGAGTTATCAGTTTACTGCAGCAGCTCTGTCGGCGTAAATAAAACTGAATCAACGATGATGCAGCAGCCTCTGCTCCAGTCCCCCCAACACACCCCACCCTCCAGACAGAAGCTTGACCCAGTGCTGGGGCTGCGCTGTTTAGCTTCACACACACAAGCACCTCCTGCAACGCCACCCACAAACTCATTACATCCGTCTGGTGTTTGCTGCTGAGCTTTTATCTATTCGCGGCACAAACTGCCGTCATGCATTATTTATGTTCCGGCAGTAAAGGTCAGCGGCGATGACGTTAACGTTTCTCAATGGGGGATATCAAAAAAGGTGATTATATGGGGAGGGAAGCCCGCGTGCAAGCCGCAAATGTTAATCCGTCCGCTATATATCGGCGTCCTGGGATATTAAAGGCAATGCAGGGAAAACATCAGAGCGACTCCCTTCCCCCAAACTGCAGCCGCATTATTTTTGTTTATTGCACAAAGCAAACAGTTCAGAATAAAGGCTGTGTTTGCATCATCGCGGGCTCTTTAGCTCTTTGTGGTTTCAGCTCCTGCCCAGGTTCACATTGCCAAGTCAAAGGTCATCCCAGTGGCTGACAGTCATAGCCGACCACAGACCACAGAGCGGTCTCCAGCTGTCGTTATGAGATGCAACCGGTCTGCAGCGCTGAGATCACACCACAGACTGTTGGCTCACGATGATGACAGCGCATTAGCACGCTTACATTTGCTAATTAGTGCTTAACATGAAGTAAAGCCGAGGCTGATAGGATGATTAGTTTTGTAGGTATTTGCTCACAAACCAAAGTTGAACGTAAGATTTTGACCTTGTGATGGGGCTACATTAAAAAGGCCAGGGGCACCGAAGTCACGTGATTCATCTTCTGGGGATCATGAATGTCACCTACAAATTTGATGTTTTAAAGCCCCAGTTTGGGCAAAACTAGAGCAAGAAAATCTGAATTCCTTTTCTTTCTTTTTGGTACCACTATCCATGAGAGGAACTGCACCTTGTGGCACATCCTCATGAGCCTCACTACGTAGCCATGTTGGTTGTCACTCGGGCTGCGTATTGGGTTTCTTCTCCTTCTCCTGTATCATCTGTTTGTATTGTCTCTTTTGTCTGTTACAAAAGGGAAAGCATGAGGAGTTTCCCACCACTCAATCACAGCCACGAGAAAGAAAGCGTTGAGTCACAGTGCAGAGTTTTAAAACGACGGGAATTTGACCCCAACGACCAGCATAATGACACTATATCTGTGGCCAAGGGCCAAGTGTTTTTGCGGCTTGTGAACTTGCTACTGGAGGTTCTTTTGTATTCTAAAGAAAGCGAGTGAGTTATTATGATGCCTGAGAAATTTTGAAGCTGACCTTATTGATTTTCTCTCTCTCTCTCTCTCTCTCGCCCTCCCCCTCTCCCTCCAGACCTCCTAAACGGAGCCCAGGAGAAGTGCGAGCTGCCGTCTTTGGAGGGTTTCCCTCACTGCGAGGGCAAGGTCAAGGTGAATCACACACACACACACACACACACACACACACACACACACACACACACACACACACACACACACACACACACACACACACACACACACACACACACACACACACACACACCTCTACACCTCACTCTCTGTGTCTGTTTTTATATCTGTGAATAGGTCATTATAACTCAAAAGAAGAAATAAGTAGCGAGAAAAAGAGCACCAACTACATAAACAGAAAAGACGCCATCACTACCCGCACCGCCCACACTGTGTTGACTGACAAACGCTCCTCTGAGGTGGAGCGAAGCAAAAACACCACAAGTATAAACAATGATCTAATTTCACTGGCACCACAATGGCTCATGTACGGAAATATTAAACTTCTTCGCCCATCGACACAGGTACACACACACAAATAAAACACACAGATGTTTGCACAGTTTCAATCCGATGTCTGTGTTTTTTCTGTGTGTGTGTGCTGATAGGGCCCTATCATACACACCATCTGCTCAGCCGGTCCCAATCCTCCACCGATACTGTCAGTATTTCCAACTGGGCGATTCTGAAGCCTGCTCTACACACACACACACACACTCACAAAACCCTGTTTTTTGTCATTTAACTGTTATTCCGCAGCAGTTTTTACACTCTGCACACAGTTAGTAACATCTGACGAATCCATTTGCTCATTTTATAGAGCTGTTAGGTTCCCGTTTAAACAAATACAGGGCAATCTTCATGCCTTCGACTTTCCAAGGGAGTCTGATCCAAGCCCATCTGCCAGGTCTCCCCTCTGCAAACCGCTCTGCAGACTCCAGTTTAAATCTCTGCTCCCTGAGGTTACTGTAAGTCAGCACGCATTATGTCCTCCGGCCTATGAAATAAGCAGGAAAGCTGTCTCAACAAGCCCCTCCACTTCACCATCACGACAGCGTGACACAGAAATCTGGATGCTAGGGATCAAATCAGGAGTCCAAACACTGCTGCACCTTCTTCCTCTTTTCTCAAGTGTTTTACTATAATGTATTCTGGGAGATTTACCCCTCCAGAATGCTGTTTTTCACTTCACTTTCATTCCCACACATTCACACATGAGAGCAACGACCTCCCTCTCTTCCTGTTGGCTTGCTGAGCAGCTCCACTCGATGACTTGCACGTGTATTCGCCGAAAGGCACACAGTCTCGCTCTTATTTTCAAGCCCAAGATTTTTTTTTTTTTTTTATTCCATTTGATTCCGGGGATTGAAGCCAACGACTTCTTAAGTCACAGCTCTGCCTCTCTAACCCTCCGAGCCGCGAAAAAACAAGCCTGGACTGTTTCCACCAGGAGAGAGAAATCTAGACTGGCAGCCAGTGCTTTAGATTTCCTAACTGTGCGTTATGTATTCTCCCAGCAACACAACCTGCCCACACACCACAGTCGCTGGTAAACTGCAACATCAACCTGACTGTTTGGCTGTCAATGTGGAGTTACTTAACAGCTGATGGAATACATTTGACTGCTATTAACTCAGTTCCCTTTTCCTCCTCTTCCTCAGTGGATGAAGGAGATGTGGCGCTCGGACTCCTGCTACGGAAACTACGGCGTGGACGGATCCACCTGCTCCTTCTTCATTTACCTCAGCGAGGTGAGCCCTTTGTGTGTGTGTGTGTGTATGTGTGTTATAAATGTGGATTTGAAGTCAATAGAGGTGTCCAAGTCGCAAGTGTTTTTGTGCCCAAAAAAGTAAATCAACAAATGGCGTCGTTTTTCACTGAGCTGGGAACATTGTACTGACCGCAGCATCCATACGGTCTATCTATATCAAGACGTAGAGGTCAGGGTGTTCTCGTTGACAGAAGAGTTTCAAATGTTGCAAGGGAGGAATGGTGAAAGAGGATGCATTCCCAACTTTCTATTCAAATGCGATGCATCATTTCCATAAAAGCTGCAAAAGAAATGCAAAAGAAATGCACTAATGCAAAACACACAAACATGAAAAAATAATTACAGCATGTTAACGATCTGATATCTTTATAGGAAAAGGCTGGTGATTTCATTATATTTTTTATAACCAACAGTGTTTTAGTCTGTATCTCATTACTTTCTGACTTTTCTTCCCTGCCTGTGGCTCCCAGATGTCAATCTTTAAAAAGAGGTCACAGATTTATAGTTATATTTTGAATAAAATTATCTTTAAATCCCTGACTCAGCTGGGCACTGTAGTTTTTTAGCAACCGTTACTAAAACAGGAGTTAACAGTGTATTTGTTTGGGACTATTTTCAGCTGGAGCCAGTAAACAGTGTGGCTCAATAATAGTTTTGGGACAACAATAGATCTCAACGGCACAGAGGAAGAAGATATAGAACATCTGCATCCAGCATTTTTGAATAAGTTAGCTCTTGCTACAGTAGGAGTAGAGGAAGCTGGGAATGCTGCAGCATATTAGCACAGACATTCCAAGAATTACGGACGGTTCAGATCCTGAGCGTCCTGACAACATCCCTGTCACCTGAGAACGATCACAGAAGAGTGAAGCGCTAAAAATAAGCAGAGAGGTAGAGGGGAGTTTCATTTTTTAATGAGAGCAAATGAGAGTGCGTTGAGGAGGACGCGGTGTGGGAGGAAGAGGAGAGGTGATTCAGTGGGAGGGGAGGAAGGGAGAGGGGAGATGAGCTTTCAGCCTCCGAGGGAGGACGTGGAGTGACTCGGCCACCCTGCCATCGTCTCCAAACCAGTACCTGCATGAAACGCAGTCTAGACGTTTCACCCATCACCAGCTGCATGCAAAACATTCGCACATGAGACGCTGCTTTTTCAAAACAGTTTCACACTCCTCAGATCCAGAAAGACGCCTCTGCTTCTCACAAGACACAACTGCGATGTATCATTTCAAAGATCCCTCGTAGATCACAGCCATGTTTACCATTCTTTCATTTGGATGCTTTAGTCTTAACCGTCCGTCCCATGGAGCACTGATTAGAGTGAGGATCCTCTTCATATATTTCAAATGAAAAGTAAGATTTAAGTCGTGTTTTCAGCACTGTGAGGGTCAGTACGCCTGTTATCAATATTGCATGTGAGCTGAAAGCATTGCAGTGAACTAAAGAAAAAGCGCTCTGTGTGGAAATAGAAAGTAAGATGGACAACAGCGGGGAAAAAAACCCATTAGGGAGAGAAACCTTTTTCTTTTTCTGTTCGTGTCCATCCGGTGTTTACTGAACAGAGTTACTTTACAGGAAACAAACAGGAGATTCAAAACAGATGCATCTCCTCCCTCCTGTTCCTTCTCCACCCTGCTAATCCAACAGCCCTTAGCCTCTACTCCCGGTCAAGTGATCTCCCGGTTGCCATGGCGATTTGTATTTCCAATGTAGAGTCGCCTGCGATCTGTCTCCCCTCTCCTCTCCTTGACTTCTTTCCTCTCCTCTCCTTGTCTCCTCCCCTCTCCTTGTTACTCTGCTCTCCTTGTCTCCTCCCCTCTCCTCGTTTATTCCCCTTTCCTCTCCTTTTCTCCTTCACTGTCCTCTCCTTGTTTACTCCTCTCTCTTCTCCTTGTCTCCTACTCACTCCTTGTTACTCCTGTCTTCTTCTCTCCTCTCCTTGTTTTCTCTCCTTTCTTCTCCTTGTTTCTTCTCCTCTCCTCTAACCTTTTGTCTCATAAGGGCATTTATAGCTTCCCCTTGTTTGCGTCTGTGCATAAAACTGTTTATTTTGCTCTCCAGACACATTGATAAACAGCCCGAAATCAGATCTAATGAAGATGGAGTGTCGCTCGGTTACACCTGTAGTAGTTAGAAAACACACAGCTTAAGACCTTTAATATCACCCTTTGGCTCTAACAAAGCCTCGCTTTAACAACAACAACTACTCTGCCTTGTGGTTCGCTCACAACTGAAAACTAAATGTGTGTTTTTTTTATTTGACAGGTGGAGAACTGGTGTCCTCGCCTGCCGTGGAGGACGAAGAACCTGAACGATGAAATGGACAGGAGGGGACAGGTGAGGATATGGTTGTAAACTAAACAACACAAAGCACACTCTCCAACCTCTGCTCTTCTGATGAGCCTTTTCCAAGGGCTCTTATGGCAGCTAACGGGTCTCTTACTACGCTGTTAGTTGCACTCGGATGCATTTTAGAGTCAGATTTCAAGTGTCACGGTTGTGGTCCAAGTGGCTTGCATGCATTCATTTAAAAGAGTCTCGCATGTCTGTGTGCGTGTGAGAGACGACTCCAGACTTTGTGACAGCGAGTCCCCCATTAGCATACATTTAAACATTAAGTCCATCTCCATCATCCTGACACCACAGAGGAAAACGACACTCCAACCCCATTTAATAGGAGGTTTAACTTTAACAAACACTTGCTCTTACATGAGTTTTTAATGTGAAATGCATCAAAACAGCAGTTAAGTTTGAGGGGTCCCGCCCACAGCAGTGTGTGTGTGTGTGTGTGTGTGTGTGTGTGTGTGTGTGTGTGCGTGGCAGCGAAACGAGCAGGCGGGCTGAGGCTGAGGCTGAGGCTGAGGCTGATCCTCAGTGTCAACTTGCCTTGATGGCATAAAAAGAGCATGGCAGATCTCGGAGCAAAGCCGGGAGTGACGGGACCTTGGGACAAATCTGGAGTAATGATCTTCCATCGCTGCCAATGCGACGGCTCAAATCCCACTTAGAGCGCCTCGGTGGGGCCGTCGGTCTCACGTGCGGTCCACAGTATGGGCGCTTGTCGAGAAAAACACACACACACACACACACACACACACACACACACACACACACACACACACACACACACACACACACACACACACACACACACACACACACACACACACACACACACACACACACACACACACACACCCTCTTCCCTCTGCTGTGGGTGAATCAATAGTAAGCACTCTTCATCCCCTCTCTGGATGCATCAACAGCTCTGAGCCCTCCGCGGTGGGAGACGCCATTTGACAGGCTTTGGAGATTTTAATTCGAGGTCCCGGATTTTAATAGGTCCAGTCTGCGGAAGTGATTTCCTGTCGCAATGAGGGATGCTAATGCCCCCCCATGCAAAAGTGGCCGATAGTAGCCTCAGTTTCACTTCCTTATTTGTGTCCCGTGTGACTTTGACTTCCAGTTAGTCACCACTCTGAGAACTTGATGCAACACATACTTGTGGTTTGTTTTCAGACATTAAATAAACATTAGGACATAATGTCAATTAATAAATCCTACTGTTGCTCATAAAACATGTTTCCCCGCTGCGGGACTAATAAAGGATTATCTTATCTTATCTTAATTTGCCTCTCCTCCTCTCCTCTCCTCTCACTGTCCTCTCCTCCCCTGTCCTTGTTTACTCTCCTTACCTCTCCTTTTCTTCTCTCCTCCTTGTGTCCTCTCCTGACCTTGTTTACTCTCCATATCTTTGTCGCCTCCTCTCTCCTTTCCTTTCCCTCTCCTCTCAATGTTTACTCTCCTCTCTTTGACTCCTTTCCTTGTCTCATCTCCTGTCCTTGTTTCCTCTCCTCACTTTCCATTTACTATCCTCTCCTTCTTCATTATATGAGCTATAAAATGTATCATATGACCGATGTGTCCACGTCTACAGTCTCCACAGCCGGAGCTCATGTTTGCTGCTAACACAGATGACTTTGCACTCTGAATGCTTCACTAGCTCCTGTACGTCCTGTTCAGAGAGTCACAGCTGAATCTCTAGAGACTCACCATACAAAGGTGTATTTGATGCCTTGCTCTCAGGAGAGATCTCAAACATATTCCCTTGATAAATAATTTCCTCTGCAGACGTCTCTGACAGCTTAACGTTGTTATTATCACCTCAACACATTTACAGGAACTCCAGCTCCCATGATTATGGACAGATTTCTTAGACAAATAGGACACATACAGGCTGACAAATGGTGCAACATATCAAGCCTTCAACATTCATTCACTCACCCATTTATCTATAAAACATGCCGGCTTCTATCTTCCATTGATGTTGGTTTGGATAAACCTTTCATCTTAAGCATGCAGTGTTTGAGCCGGAGCGCTAATCACATTGTTTCTCGTCGTGTTTGCGTTATGCAGGCGGAGGTCCGGACCAGTTTCGAGGAGCTGTACCGCGTGATGTCACAGCGCGAGGAGTTCCGCTGGATGATGCTGAGGATCAAGCGCATGGCCGAGCCGTGGGTCAGCGCCGTCCGCTCGCTGGCCTCCAAGCAGAACCTGGCCAGGCGCCGGAGGAAGAAGGTGAGCACGACGCACAGTATTTATCTCAAATGTAGAGGAATATAAGCCTTTCAAGAACCCTCTCAAATCACCTCCCCTAAGCTTTCAGCCTGTTGAAGGTACACACACACACACACACACACACACACACACACACACACACACACACACACACACACACACACACACACACACACACACACACACACACACACACACACACACACACACACTTTATTCACACTTGTAGACCGGCCTACTTCTGCTCAGCAAAGTAATAGCGGTGGGAAAGGACTGACACGGATATTCCATTGTGTCTCCGAGCTGGTAGCACTGAATAATGCACTCCACGCGTTCCACTTGGCCTTGTGAATAATTCACATCACACTCCCGTGACACCTCGGTGCCGATGCAGAGCAGCATCACCCTTAAACAAAGCAGAGAGGACAAGAGGCAAGAACCCTCATCCACCTATCGGCAGTATCTCACTTCTCCTTCCTTACTTCTCCTCGTCTCACTTTCTCCTACAAGTTCTTATAATTCGGTCGTTAATTAAACAAAGAGTGCGTTCCTCTGCGGGAACTTTTCAAAGCCGGGTCTTTTATTTCAGCCTCTAATCTCTTTCGGATAATAATCCTCACATATTAATCCTGGACCAGTGTGCTGCTCCGGGGCCGACTGTCAACAATGAAAAATGCGTCGGCCACTTCAAACAAAGCCTTCTATTACTTCCTCCTCCTGCTGCGGAACACTGTGTTCCCCCCTGTGCAACCTTGTGCGTGTGTGTGCGTGTGTGTGTGTGTGTGTGTGTGTGTGTGTGTGTGTGCGTGTGTGTGTGTGTGTGTGTGTGTGTGTGTTGTTCATGTTTGTTGCATATGTTTTTCCCAGCATGTGTGCTGTGCACCTGACAGCACACAGGCATAGAGGGGAGCCACTTTCACAGTCCTCTACTAGGATAAAAATGTTTCTTACACCCTGATATTTAAATCTTTTCTAATACCAAACCAGCGGGGAGTCTTTAAATGATTCTTGTAGCATTTTTCTGGAGGCACATTGTTTTCTCTACAAGAATCTGTGTAGGGAATTAAAGGTTTCCTGAAGTCACAGCACCCTTGCACGATACATTCACGCTCATTGAAAAACAAACTTATCTCTAACTGCAACTGTAGGTTTATTCAAGATAGCTTCTGTTGCACTTGCCCCAAACACGGCCTTATGAAGTATGCAACGTTCTTATCAAGTGTTCCCTAGACTTATTCACACAATAATCTACAGAAAGACTGAAGGAAAGGTACTTTTAAAATGGTAAATACATTCTACATTACATGTCACTAGTTTAATTCCTCACTTTTCCCCCCTTCCATCAGATCCTGGTACACTTGGGCCTGCTGACCAAGGAGTCAGGCTTCAAAATAGCAGAGAACGCCTTCAGCGGCGGCCCGTTGGGCGAGCTGGTCCAGTGGAGCGACCTCATCACCACGCTGTACCTGCTGGGCCACGATGTCCGCATCTCCGCCTCCCTGGCCGAGCTCAAAGAGTCAGTCCACCCAGAGTGCTACGATGTTCTTTAACCTTTGTTTAGTATTTGCCTGCCAGTATTAGGCGTACTCTTTTAAGCCAAACATCATGAGCCAATAATACTTATGATTGTTTTGTATCCAGATGTACGTCTGCACAACAGATGCTTCAGGGTCAGATTTAGAAAATGTTGGAGAAGGAAGAAACGCTCGATTTCATTTTTTGCATAATTGCTGCCGTTTTCTTTAATGCCAATGCAACCCGACAGTAAAGTAAAAGCCTGTCATGTCTATGACAGTTTGTTAAACCAACAAATGCGCAGTATTTGCACAAGGTTATTTGAGTGAGGGTAAACAAAGGAGGCTGCCATTTGTTTTGTCAAATATTTACTATTGGTTTTTCCAACGACTGTAGGGCAACTACAAACTTGTTAGAGCTGGCAGTATATTTTAAGAACTGAAAAAAAGGATACAACTGGATTTAGGACTTTTGGAATGCATTTTTGGAATGTATTGTTTAGTTCTTAATTATTTGTATTGTATTAGTATTTACATATTTGGATGGAGGAGAAAAGTTGATCTTTAATCCCAAACTTTTCTCTCAAAGGATAATGCGCAAGGTCATGGGGAACAAGTCCAGCTGTCCGACCCAGGGCGACAAGGTGGTCGAGCTCATCTACATCGACATCGTGGGCCTCACCCAGTTCAAGAAGACGCTGGGACCTTCCTGGGTCCACTACCAGTAAGTACATTGACATCCATCAAGCTGCTTCTGACTATGACTGATGGGCTGCATACATGGTCACAGGAATCTCCACAGTCACACAAGAGACTCCTATTTTTAGCTGCAAAAACGTGATGTCACATACGTCCAATCACCAATCGGGATTTAGCAAACTGAATATGATGGCAGCATAAGCAACCAACAAATTCCTGTTGAAGACTGTTAGCTGCGTTAAACTCTTATAACTTTAAATGTGATTGTTGCTCATTTACTGCTGACTTTTTAATGTTTAATGTTTAATGTTTATCTTTATTTATCCAACATGCATCGTCTCTGTCCCACTGACTGGCTTTCCAACACAATCAGTTTTCTAAAGCCGGCTTTTTGCGCAGCTCTGATTGAGACGGTTAAATATGTCGATGTGTAACTGTCTGCCACCCCTGTTTGTTGGCGTTCCATCACTCTCCAAATGACTTCAGCAGTTTGTGCCCTTGTTCTCAAGCCTTGCGCTGCGAATTCCATTAGCTCCCTTCAAACATGCAAATGTGCATTGGGTCGAGGCACTTGCTGGGACAAAAGGGTCCATTTTTCCACTCAAACATTCCTGTGATTTCCCGGAAGGCTGCAGTAGCGTCTATCCTTTTGCAACTTTTTGACTCCATTCTCTTCCCGATTGCTCCGCTGAGGACTGGTTGAGGCCTTCCTGGTCCTTTCTTTGTTATTATTTTCTTGAACAAGCTCTCATCAGCCGCCGACTGACAGGAAGAGAGAGGGAACAATAAGTCTGGGGGCACTAATGGCCCCGCTGGTTCCTCCTGCTTGTCACCAGGTTTTGTTTGTCTCAAACATAACACCTCACACAGCATCCGCTCCCTTTTGTGCCTCCTGAGGAAATTGATTCAGCTTCAGGCGTAATGTAAGGTCCAGATGCTGTTTCCCGCATTATTTCTCCAGCCATTATTGAACACTTACGCATGTCAAAGCACTTAATGTCGCTGTGCTTCGTGGAACAGTACCTAGACGTTTTTCTGTACTCTCTTTCTCCTTTTATTAAACCAAACCACGTCAGTTTCCCTGCGTTGCCTTTCTGCAAAAAGCACCTTTTACTTTGCAGTCTCCTGTTAGTGAATTCCATTATTTGCCTCTGTGGCCTGAGAATCCCTTTTCTCTTGACTTTAGTTGTCACACAGAAAGGCAGGAAGAAAGATATTTAACGGACAGTACACGCCAGATTTGTTTGCATATCAGACCCAAAGTTCTAGCAAGCAATAAACGTTGTCGTTATTGTTCCCCTTTTTCTTGGTTTATTCTGTGTTTTGGGGACAAAGTCTGTCAGCCACCCCGTTTGTGATTAATGTGCTTTGTTATCGCCCCAGTCTTCTGCCTCTCTATCTTACAGCCCTCTATCTCTGTGTTTCATACTACTCTGGGGGAGATATGGGAACGCTCTGAGCCAATGTTGCCCTATTGTTCTGTTTCATTTAATCCCTTCATCCAATAAACAAATCGGGGCGTCCTGCTCTCATCTGCATCGGCGAAGCTGCAGAAAATGCAGAACATACACAACCAGTTCTACGTTTGAGGTTGATGATGGAGAAACGAAACTGGACAAACAACATTTTAGTCATCAACGGGCGTGTGTCCACAAGTTTGATTTCATCATTTGTCACTTCCTCATTTTTTATTCATTTGTCAGGAACAGTGTGTTTTTTTTTGGCACAGCGCCGTCTGGATGAGTTGCTTGCGTGTGGATGTCGGGGTTTGATTCATGTTGTTGTTCATCCTCACTGTCAGCAGACAAGACAACAACTTGCTTTGGAGATTGTAGGAGTTTTCAAACCACACGGTGGGATGTGAAAGCCAATATCGTCTGCTGGTTTTGGCAGAAAGTTGTTATAATTGATCCTTCACTAAGCCTGGCTGCATTCGCCTGTCAAGCTTTCCATCATAGCACGGCAAACATGCACTTTACAACAATCACACCGGTGGAATTATCACTGAAAATGTGATTATCATTATGGAAACAATGGGTTTTAAAGTGGGGACAGAAGAAGAAAGAAGCAGACTTCTCTCTTCTATTTGGCCACTGTCAATTTTATTTTATTTAGCTAGCTAGCAAGCTAACGATCTCAGTGTATGTGTCAATCTTGAAAGAGGCTTTTTCTAAAATGTAACGCCTAGGGAGTTATGCCAGCACTGTAGTTTCTAGTTAACCAGACATGCTAATGTTTACCGCTCATCCTGCTGCAGGTGATCGCTTCAGTTGATCAAATGACTCAAACATGTCTAAAGCTTATCAGACGTTTTATAGGTGCCGATTTATTGCTTGGTTATAAAGTTATAAAGGTCAGTTATAAAAGACAACATATCAGGTTAAAGTCTGTTAAATTGAACAAACCGAGGAGGACGTGTAATCCAAGAGTAACTGAATAATCAGAAGTTATTAGCAGGATGGCAGTAAAATGATCGGTCACATTTTACAGTGCAACTCTGAAGTTTTGTTTTTAACCAAACTCATAGAAGACACATCATTAACTCATGTGTTTATGGTGCAGCTGTTGTTTCGCCTCGGGGCTGTGCCAACATAAAACAAACCCCCAGGTAGATTCACATAAAACACAAGCTCCCGACTGATATCAGCGTTTCCTAATCACCTTTATGGGACCATTTTATTTATTGCTCGTTTCACACGGCAGGAGAGAAAGCTATAATTTATAACGGCTATTGTTATACATTATGCATTTGGGATCACTTTAGATGAATCGCATTACCGTAAAATCCGCGCTTCTACTTTGACGACAACATCCCTACTCAGCCCAGCTGGATTGAGATATCAATCTTAAAAAGGTGTTGAGCCGAGCAGCCTCGACTGCTGCCACATCACAACGCCCACTGCCAACTCACTGGACTCACCTCAGACATATTTACATCACGTCACGACTCCATCTGTTGAGGAGAGATCTACCAGGGAAGGATGGGGGTTGTTCTTTTCTCTCCGGAGCAGGTTGGAGATGGCATGTGGGCTTGTTGTTGTTGTTGTTGTTGTCGGTCTAAAGTTGCCTCACGGTGGATGTGTTTCCCCGGCTCTCGGCTCTCCCAGGGCCTTTCACAGTTCACACAGCCAGCTGCACAGCATCTGCCCGGGCGGAGGGGCGATCACTGAAAGAGAGGGGGGGAGTTTTTAGCTGCAGATGTGTGTGCGTGTGTGTGAATATGAATACATGTCTGGTTACACCTGGTTTCCTACTTGACTTTACGTTTAACACTAAGTATTTTACCTTGACCCAAAGTTACAGTCACTTAGTTTTATTCGGCCACAATGAAATACTTTGCTTTGGCTGAAGATGGCCCATAAATAGGGTCATAAATGTAGATATTGAAAGACAGGGAAGACCAGACGTGATCCAACCAGTATCAAGAAAAGGGAAGTGAGCAACAATGAGCGAGTTAGTGAATGAGGAGCAAAGGATTTTAAGGTCATGAGGGAGCGGTTCCCTCTCCTGGCTGCGGTCCACTTAATCCTGCACCGTGACCTTTGAGTCCACGACGATGTTCATTCACAGTCTCACACCCCCACAGGACAGGATTTCCCCATCTCTCTGTCTGAGGGTGGAGGCATTGTTTGTGTGTTGTCATAGTCCCATATGGAGCTGTTTTTATTTTGTATATAATATACAATGTTTTATGTCACTGTACACACTATGAAAGACATTATTAAAGACATTGGAACGGTGTATTTAGTCATTACTCAAATTACATCCCTTCAACATTAATACGACAAAAATGATACTCTCATTTTAGTACTATCATACTATTTAAATGGTCCATTGCACAGGGCATTGCATTACGCACAATAATACCACATATAAATAACAAAATCCAGTAGTTGAATTGATGTTCCTATAAAAAATGAAAACCTTAGCTGCAGACTGTTCATTATTCCTTGGCCCCCAAACAAAAAGGTAAAACATATTTTACACAGAAACAGAACGGGAACACGATATAAAAGATGCCTTCTCTTTGTGTCTGAATAAAGCCTTTTCAGTTCAACTTATGATCATGATATTAAAAACATAAAACGATATAAAAACGTTTCATTTCTGTTTCATACAACTCACATAACTGACATTTGTTTTCATAAATACCTGACTCCTGGAACAAAAAACTGCTCCTTCAAAAAAATCTATTCTTTAATAGTTTTGGGACTTTTGGGAAATTTGCACATAAAAAAAAATATTTTACTTTCAAATTATCTACCCTAATTGCAAGGTTTTTTTACATAACTATTTATTTTTACATCTTAATTAATGAATTAACCTATCAAATTATTTCCCATAATTGCAAAGTTTTATTGGCTTTAATTATTTTATATATTTTTCTTTTATAAGTGACAAAGCCACCAAACCTGTTTAGCAAATAAACACTAATAGCACATCTTCTACAGCATTTAAACGCATGTTTATCTCTTATTTATCTTCTGTTTCACCAAAAACACCTCAATGTTTATCCACCTCCTGTACAGCACTGTAAACTGGGAACAGATTGGTTGTTCTTCTAGCTCTTCATGCTGAGTGCTGCAGTTTAAATGGCCACAAAATGATGTAACCTGAGGCTTATTTCTTTGACTACTGTGAAGGCAACTGGGAGAATACTGTGGAAAAACACTTCAGCTACACTGTAATTGTGTGAACCGTTTTTTCCTCAAGCACATGATAACAACACTGAGTCTGTTGTTTATTTCAATGAAGTTTGCTTGTATATCGTGAAATCAAAGAAACCTGCAAACACCCTCATAAATCATCTCTGAACCACATGATGTTTACGTCCAGCAGCCATTAATACTGTTCTCTTTGTGTGATGTCATAGGTGCATGCTGCGGGTGCTGGATTCGTTCGGGACGGAGCCCGAGTTCAACCACGCCCACTACGCCCAGTCCAAGGGTCACAAGACGCCCTGGGGGAAGTGGAACCTCAACCCGCAGCAGTTCAACACCATGTTCCGTAAGTCTGCCGGACGCCAACACACCTGCTTACCAAAAAGTGCATTTACCAAACGTCATGAAAGAACTAGAAAGCTTTAGCTCAGGTAGTTAAAAATAAAAATAAATAAATAAAAAAAGGCCGGCCATTTGTCTCAAATGTGGTAAGAGTGCAGGATTTAGAATCTGTTTACTACAGTTTATGTAATGAAAACCAGCACAGAACATGTTTCATCCTCGGTTTCGACGGTCGAGAAGGCAAAAAGAACCCTGATCCGTCCAAAATACATAAACTAAAAATACCCCAGCACATTGCTCACTCTTGTTTAAACAAGTCAAACACTGTTACTTGCATTATTCCCATCAATACACCCTTGTTTGTCTCCTACGTTTAAAGTTCCAGTTATTTTCTCTTATGAATGAGATGTTTTGGTTGTAAAAAAGGCATAACTGAAAATCCAGATTGTTGCACATGGAATATCATCGAGCAGATTAAAGGAAAGTAAGAGGTCAGACGGTGTAATTATGAATGTAGGACGTGGGGGTTTTATTGCTAATGTGTGTGTATTACCCCTGCTGTGAGATCACTCAGTAACTGGAGTCAACCACATTTGTCTGAGGTGGATGAGTGGCGGTGGTGCAGCAGAGGAAAGGGAGAAAAGAGAGAGGGGGAGAGAGAGGGGGAGCCGGCCCCCTTGGGGTATTGACCTTTTCCCCATGGCTAAGAGAAAGTGAAATGTTACCCCTCGCGGTCTCCGCTTGCGAGGTGAGGCCCGGCGCTATCCAGAATGCCACGGCACCTGAATGGGCCCTTTTGTCCTCTGAATAGGGTATGTCTTTCTCACAGCACACTGGGGCCTTTGCACAAAATCCAGTCAAGAATCAGGGGTTAGATGATATCGCCGGCGAAACAAGTGCACGTGGTTCGGTGGAGTGTTAAAACCGCAGAGTGGCAACACTTCCAGGCACGAGAGACTAGTTTGTTTTTTTCCTGTCTGCTTTGTGCTGCTCAACACCTTCCCTTCAGACTAAAGAGCAGCATGTGTGCTGTGCAACTCAAAAGAGTGCTACAATAACACCTCTGAGGATGACGATGTAGATATAGCTTTGTGATTGTTATCAGAGAGTGCAGAAATAATATTTGAGCGATCAGTTTGTGAATCTGAGCAGGTGCTTCTGTCATCTCGGATTTACAATAGCACGCCTATTGAACGCCTCGCGTAAGCGTTTTCGGACACTCGTTCACAAACTTTAGATTAAATGTCCTATTTAGATCCTCTGGTCTTTGATTTGCATTAGAACTCACCTACCGAATGTAGATGTAACAACGGACAAATCAGGTGCAAGGAGGTAATCCATCCTAGATTGGGATTGGTCCATTTGTTCTGATTAGGCAGTGCTCTATAAATCCTCCGTCAGGAGTGCGCGCCTCTGGCCAATAAGACAAGCCGAGGCCAAATTGACCTCATTAATCTATTTCAGAGTGGACATAGCGGGGAGTGATTTGTGGTGTACAGTTTGTGTTAGAATGCGTGTCTTAGTTGAATTTTCGCTCCGTTTCAAAGCACAAGTCATTTATAATCAGCAATTTATCATCTTAAAAAAAAAGAAGCGTTTTTTACACAGGACTTTGGTCTGGGACCTGACTAGAGACGGATATATCCAGACTTTTTCCAATTATTAAAAAAATTCCCATGAATAACAATCTGTCCTTTAATCGTTCTGCACTGTCGTCATAGAGATATTTGGTATACGTGTCTGATAAACCAGCTTTGTCCAGCAGCTTTCTTTAAAGCCCCTTCCTGTGTGTATTCCTGCAGCTCAATGCCTAATCCCTCACAGAAATGATGATTAATACAGGTCAGAGGTGGGACACGGCAGCGGATAGTATTTATCTTTGAGGCATTGCCAACTACGTAATTGACCCTGAGACGTGCCGGACCGATAGCGGCTGTAAAGCTTTGATTGATTATGTCGCTGGCTCACCCCGCTCACTAAAGGTTATCTTTATTTTCAATCTGCCTGGGATCAATAGGCTGATGTCGTGTTGTCTCTCACTGTGTCTCTAACTCTCCTTACTCTCCGTCCAAATATACTTTTACATCACCCAACGTGTTTTCCTTTTAATGTATTCACTTAGCGTGGGCAGCACGGCAACCTACGCTAACACCGTTTATTTGTTACATAGTAGCCAATTAGCATTATGAAAAGCCTCACATAGAGACGGTCACACACTTTACATATTTCTATCTCTGTTTCCATGGCACTATTTTTATGCTCATAGTGATCAAACTGCAAAGCGAGGTGAACATATTGGACCCGTATTCTCCAGCACAGATAGACCACCATCAACTCGCTAATGATTGCCACACATCTGTTGAATTTATTCCTTCTATGCCAGGCTTGTATTGCTGTACACGCTGAATAGTGATTTAACGTTGAGATTAAAAACACTTCATTTTGAATCACTATGAATCACTATGAAGCGGTTTTGTGTGAAAGCGTTTCTTGCGTAGTTTCTGATTGTCAGATAAGTCTCTGATGTTGAGTTTGTGCTGGAGATTCTTTGGTGCTGATGTTGCACATTCACAGTTAGAAATCTTTTCTTTTTTTAGTGTCTGCATTCTCAAGTGTTGCGCTATCGTTAATCACATAACCTTCAGTCTGTGACTCTGGATGACTTTTTCCTCTGGTGTGTTTTCCTGTGCAGGTACCGTTGTGATGATGTAGTGTAGCGTCTGCCTCTGCCACTGATTCAGTGAGACTTTCCTGCTCCCTTTTTAATTGGCACAAAATAAGTTCCCTCTCACCCTGTCGGAGAACATATCCTGCTCTTAAGAGTGTTACCGACATTCCTTCTCCCTGTTCCTCCACTCAATAGAGCCTTTACAGGATGTCAACAATGAGGACGTAGGGAAGTGTGAGAATGCAGTTTGACAACCGGAGTAAGGCAGAGTGCAACAGCTTGCACTCTGCAAGCTGCAAGCCATGCAAGGGCGTCAACCACCAAAGGTGGTGCATGCAACCTAAACACAGACTTTTTAGATCTGTGTGATATAAGCGACAGGATGGAAACATTAGCAAGTGGCCCAATATTTAGTTTCCAGGTTTCAATTTGAAATACATACTCGTCTGTGTTTATTACCCACACCAACCATTTATGGAAGTTACTACGAGCCGCCACGGAGTAATTTGGCTGAAAGTCACCAGTTAACACGGTCACTCATTGAACGGAAACACCTATTGCTCCAAAACAGTCGCAGTTCTGTCGTAATTCTTCAGAACTTGAGATCGCTGTTGGAATATGGAACACGCAACAACCAGACATGTTGATAGTTCTAATTCAAATGTTTAAAGCTCGCTCACTCGAGTGGATGGCTGGTTACAAAACGCCACTACTGTTGCCAACATTCCCATGCATATGTCATTCATTGACTCCCAATCTTAACAGAGTGAACCCGGGCTAGCAACCACTCACAAAGCAGCTGCCTCTCCATCAAACGCCGTCCTCTCGGGCTGTTTGTCAGCTAACAGCAAATGAAGCCGCGGCAAGCTGAGTGACATTTTGAGTGGCTGCTGTGGTGGGAGAGGAGGCATCTGTTACCAAAGATTAATTAACCGCCTGTCCTGTTTACACAGTTAGTTTGGTTCGCGAGTGTTTCCTCCTCCAAGTGGCCCAGGACCACCTCAGCCTCTCTGACATCGAAACACATCCCACTTATCAGCCAGGTTTTGTTATCTTGGCCGTTAGCCTCCACTATGCCACACAGACTCCTCACACAGATCTAGTGAGATCTTCAAAACATATGCCTCCACATACCTTTGCCCTCCTACACACACACACACACACACACACACACACACACACACACACACACACACACACACACACACACACACACACACACACACACACACACACACACACACACACACACACACACACACACACACACACACACACACACAAACAGAGCAAACAAACAGCAGGTTCAAGGTTCCTCTGAGCACAGTAATGCAGAATGGATTGGGAATCGTCTGAAATGTTCAAAGCAGAGACGTGTCCTCACACGCCGTGTGAAGAAGAGGTAGTGTGACTCTCTGGCTCTCCGCCCAGAGAACACACTGCTCATCATCATACGTCTGAACTGAACCTGTCAGGACGCTGAGAGGAAAGGTGTGTCAGTTTGATATGTAAAGTATGAGGAAACTAGTTATTTAATGTTATTACGAGAAATACGATAGAATAAAAGATTCCTGATCATCCTCTTTTTAAATCATTTAAGAAGAAGAAATTAGTCTGCACATTTCTGTTATTGATCAATAATTGCTTCGTTTAGTGCCAGGCTCATTTCCTCGGCATAACACATTTCCTGCTCCCTGTTGTTGTTTTTTGCTCAATGTTTGCCCAAAGATTTTTATCCGGAGCCAATATGTGGACTGCCCTGGAGAGATGGAGCGAGCAAACATTGCCTTTTGTCGAGCTGGGAGCACAAAGTCACATTCCAGCCAGCACCCTGTTTGTTAATATACTGTATGACAATACGTCATTGTTTCTGCCGTCATCTGTCGCAGCTCAACAAACAGCAGATTTAACTTTCATTACATAAGGCGGGATCGGCCCAGAGGAGTTTTGCAGAGCTTAAATGTCGGCAGGTACCTGAGTTTGCAGCTGCGTTTGTTGAGATTCTTTGCTGAAATGTTCGCAGTAAAATCCCTCTTTTATTCACTATACTGAAGCGAATCCCATCTCCCTCTGACTGACTAACCTTAATTTGCTCTCTAGTAATGGTGTGGTAAAAATAAAAAACGAGCTCTGACCGCACCAGCTCCCCCGAGGCGCCGACACAAACCACAAGTGTGCACCAAAAACACTTCCCCTGCCTGCTTCATTCACTCCCTCTGGGTGACGAGGTCGGCATTTCATTCTGCCTGCACTATTCCCAAATTGGATTATTAAGCATATCATTTTTTTTTTTTTTTTTGACTGAATCTGTTCTGCGGATGCTCTCCTTCACATTTCTTTTGCGAGGCAGATGGCGGTGAGGTAGAGAGCTGCCAGCTTTCGGGCTCCGTACTTGACCTGCTCCTCTCGGTTGTTCCCATAGTAACAAGTCATCGCCAGGCAATAAGGAACGGAGGGGAACAACTCTCTCAGAATCATGATCACTGATATTCATTTTGTGTGTTTGTATTTATTTATCTATTTTGAATTTGTTTTTGGCTGCAGCTCACACCCCGGACAACAGCTTCCTGGGCTTCGTGGTGGAGCAGCACCTCAACGCCAGCGACATCCGGCACATTGACGACATCAAGAGGCAGAACCAGTCGCTAGTCTACGGCAAGGTGGACAACTTCTGGAAGGTATTATCACCCTTTTATGCACTAGCACACACACAAACGAGACATTTACGATATTACAAACAAGCTGCGTACATTTTTACGCCCTGAAACATGTAGTGGGCCGGGTTAAACAAGTGTACACGCACCTTCCCAAATACACATGGATATATAGCTGCAGATGAAAGGAACAGACGAGGTGCGTCCAGAACACCAGCGCACCACCTTCACGCTCTGCAGTGAAACTCTTTGAACAACCTCGGGTAAAAACCTTCACAGGGAAACCGGTTTAGGAGCTCAAATTCAACTCATCGCCCTCACTGTGAAGCTTTTCTAATATATTCAAATGCATGCTCACACTGCGGCACAGAGACCGGGGGATTACTGTATCCCAGACAAAAAAAAAAAAAAAAGGACTCCGAGACTTTGAGAGATTTGCACATTGTTTGGAACGCCACGGCTGCTTGGGATTAGCGGCCCGTTGCCTTGATGAGCTTCTTGCCCGACACCATGTACGTTTCAGAGCGGGGTCGCTCTCTATCCAGACGTCTGACAGAGGAACTCGTGGAACCATAATAGAGACCGAGAGGGAATATTGTCTTTATGTAACGTGCGTGTGGCACAAATGCCTTCTTACGTCAGGACGTCAAATAATAAGCTGTAAGTGATCTGCAAATACTGTCGCGTCAGCCAGTCATGATTCATTCCACCTGGCATCACCCAACTTCACTTACTCATTGGCTTTGCCTATGAGCGAATCAAAGGCTCTTTAACACTATTTGTGTTTCAAGGCTTTAGTGAGTGAACAGTGTGAGGATAATCCAACAAGTGGCTGTTTAAACAGCACAAGGAAGCGTTTAAAAATACAAGTAGAATCATGAAACATTACCAGCAACAACTCGCAGTCCAAATTTCAAACCTAATTACCAACACTTGAATTTGAATTTCAAAGCTACATTGTAAGGGTCTAAATCCCATGATGTATTTGTTTTTTAATCCACAGGTAGCTTCTGTGCTTTATGGCTTTTAATACCGAGTCAGAGAACACACATTCTAGCTTTAAAAGGGCAGACGAGGGGGGGCATTAGCTCACAGCAAGGGGCATTAGTTGCCAATCAGACTCCCAAGTGTGTTCATTACCTCCTGCTTTTAATTAAAGGGCCATTTTGGAGCCGACTGATAACGAGCTTCCTCCGTTTTCCCCTCCCTCGTCCTTTTACACCGCTCTCCATCTCTTCCTCTACACTCGAGAGGTTTCGTTTAAAAAACGATACATCCCCTGTTTGAAATAGAAAGTGGGAAACCACTTTAAGAAATCTATTTCTCGCATGAAGGTAAAACTCACAATGGAATTTTATTCAATTTATGGAATTAATGATGTGAAGACTCACCGACTAACGCTTGAGCAAGGTGCAGTCAGCATTTTGATATGAGGCAATTTAACTAAATCTCCTTTCAGCCCTGATCCCGTTGCTAAAAGTCTGTGTTTTTATCGCTTATTACTTGCCACTATGTTTTTACAACCGTCACTGTACCTGCCACCCACTTCCTCCACTGTGCTTCAATGTAATGTTTAGCCAATCATCTTAAATCATTGGCTAAAATATGTAAAATAATTCAGTTTTCCTGATTAAAAAAACTTAACAGGAAATGCTCCAGAAAAGCAACACATACAAAGGCCTGCATCTTGATAACTGCCCCTTAAACCCAGTTCTTGTTTTTTATTTAATCTTTTTGTACAATATCCTAACAACAATGTTTATAACTTCACATGTGGGCCTTTTTTTATTGTCTACTTTCAAAGCATCATAAAACAAATGAAGAGAACATTTAGGCTAGATAAGATTTTACAGACTTTGTAACCCGCAAGCGGAATTTCCATCTTAGCCTTATCACATTTTTTCATTTCTTTATTAAGCTGTAAAACAAAAACATTGTTGGAGAAACTCTGGACATTGAAATGTGTGGACCAAACCAGGACACACCAGCGTTGTTTCAGAGGTATTCTCCAGCAGAGCGCCGTCTCTTTCTGCGCCCTTCATTTGGAGGGGTTAATGTGGGTTAGACAAGTAATGGTGTCCCTGTTGAAAGGCCCCCTCTCTCCACCTGATCAGTATGCAGAGGTGCTCAGGTCGCACTCATCCCACCGGTGTACGGAGTGAACCCATGTGTGAAGCGGACTGAGTAATCACCCGCCCACACACACATTCAGACACCTTTTTTTCCAGGACTGGCTTTTATCAACACCAGCAAAAACTAGAGGTCAAAAAGGGGGGGGGGGGGGGGGGGGGGTATTGTGATGCATACCAGCTGCTTTGGAGTTTTCTTTTCCCTGAGCAAAAAACTTGCAATTGCAAATGAGAAATGATGGTAAAGGTAATAATTTCTTCTTTTTTGGGGGTTCTTCTATTTAGGGGCTTTGTATACTCTCAGATATATAGTTAAAGACATTCTGGTACAAAAGAGTGAGGAATTGAACCCCAAAAACTCATCAAGAAGAGGATTCCACCCATCTACAGAGGGTTTCTGATCCATATGCCTTCCATTCATTGGATTTCCTTTTCTTAAACTAAAATCTCCAACACAACAAAATTCAAATTTCCAATATATCTTTATCTTGAAATTATCTTGAAAACCGTGTGGACTCAACCTTGTGTGTATTCAAAATAATCCCACATGCGGAGAACATATCCGTAGCAGATGTGTAGGACAACGTGGCTGCCGATCCAAACCTTCTCAGGAGAGAATGTGTCTGGTGTCCAACACTCATTTGGACATAAGCCGTGCTAGTCTGTCATGAAAAATTCATGCCTCATCATCAGGTGAATTCAGCTGAAATGATGTTGCGATTATAAATTACTGCGAGCTGATTAACTGCGTGATTTTTGAGGAACACAGGGGAGACTCCGACTGCTCCAGGGTTAAGTTGTACCCATCATTATGCAAGATTTGTGTACACTTGCTAAAACAGGGATCGTAAAATGGCCAGACCACCTCTGAGGGAGCCGTTTCCATAGCAACCCAGTTGGAGTTGAAGGAGTGGGAAAGCAGAGCGAGGGGGAGCCTGTCGTTTCTCTCCACCTCTTTGTCTCTCTTTCCATCCGAACACACACTGTACAAAGATACCTTACAAAATTTGGTTTTAAATATATTTTTGACACCCTGTCTCTACATCTTAATCTACATCTCTCAAACTGATTTAATTAAAGACTGCGCCTAATCAGTGCAAGACATCTCCATTAAATCGGTCAGTGTCCCTATTTTTCACTGTGTGAGATGGTATTTGATGAGGCAGAAGGGAGCACGGAGAAAAGGTGAGAATGAGTAGGAGTTAGAGAGCCGCAGGTCTCTGGCAGCAGTTCAGAGGACATGATGAAGAATGACAAATCACACATAGCTGACAGGGACACACACACACACACACACACACACACACACACACACACACACACACACACACACACACACACACACACACACACACACACACACACACACACACACACACACACACACACACACACACACACACACACACAAACACACACACGGAGCTGGCGCATGCAGAGCAGGAGGGACAACCATCCCACACAACTACCCTTGCAGGCTCATAAACAGACAATGCGGTGCAGCCCCCTTTCATGATTGATAACCGAGTTGAGTTGAACATTAAACCGTCTTTAGTTTCGCCGTGCTTGTCTGATCCGATGAAGCAATCCCTTGTGCCATTAGAACCGGCGTGAGTGCCAAGCTAGAAACCTGAATTTGACGTTTGAGGAGAGAGCTGGAATCGGAGCGGGGAAATGTTTTTGCGGTTATTGAATCGACTGCTCCTGTCACAGATGTTTTATTGAATTAGGCTCAAGATGTTTCCAGAGGGCGCTGTTTGCTGCTGCTTTATTTTGAAACTCAGATCTGTAGTGTTAAACGTTACGTTTTCCATTAATATGTAGTACAGAGGATAAATATTTATATTACATAGATTTTCTGAAGACATTTTACTCTTGCTCACTGCTGAATATTTGAACTTTAAACATTTTAAATACTAATTGAAGGCACAGTTGAGTTGAAAAAGGAAGGGCTGAATGAAGTTGAAGCGTCATTTTAATAATAACTGTTGAAAGAAAGCACAGATTCAGTTGATTCAAGCTCCGAAAGGAGTTTGTAGGCGATACATTGAGCTGTGTGTAAGCACTGAAGCTGTTGCAGTGGGTGTGAACGCTGTAGGACTAGGAAGAAGGCTTTATTGTAGTTCAAAGGTGAAGATCTCGGCCACAGAAAGGTTTCGTATGACGGTTGAAGTGTAAGCAAAGGCAGGTAAACTTATTAAAAGAAGAGGTGAAAGCAGTCAAACTGTTTGACAAACAAGTGATGTCAACTGAATAGTAAAATTCGAAAGCCGCAAAAAAACCTGAACAATATCAAACCTTGTTATCAAAAAAAAAAGACACGGAAGTCTGTAGGAATGATTAATCCTGATCAGTCATTGGGGACACACACTGACCTTGCCTTCAGTCAGAACAAACCTAAGTGTGTTGTGTTCCATCCACTTCCATTTCATTGGGCTAAAGCAGGACGAGTGCATTGAACGTCAACAGCACTTCCTTTAGTGATCATTCACAGAAGCAGTAAATGACTAATCCAGATTTATGAGGGAGGATCCAACAAATGTGAGGGGCACATCAGAAAATAAAAGTGAGATAAATTAGAGCAGATACGGTAGGGCAACAATAAATAGAAATGATGTCGTGTTTTGATAGAGAAAGCAGCCTCTGCTCGTACCACATTTACCGAGCACAGCAAATGTTGTGATAATAAGGCATTACATTATATAAACCACTCCCGACGGCACCTGTTTTGTTTACAACATGCTTCACTAAGTAGTATTTTGAATGTATGGAAATCCCCCGGTGTCATTACATTCTGTACACAAGGTGCAAAGCTTTTAATTACACCCAGTGAAGCATGTGACGTTACAGGTGTTCCCATCGCTGCAGGACAGGCGGGAATAATAATGCAGCTGCATGCGTTTTCTTTTATTTATTTTAGTCTTGAACTGGGCCTGTTGCACTTGGACGTTTACGCTGCCCACGTACGCGCATTAGAGACGCACCTTTCATCAATCAGAGCGCCTCCTCTACTGTCTGCATGCTCTGGCCAGCCACCAAACTCCAATAGGTAACACAGCGTTGTGTGTAATGGGGCGTGGGAGGGCATTGAAGTAAATAACGTCTCCTGACTGCACTCCAAGTGTTCTGGATACCCCTGGTGGTTTTTCGGTATCTGTCAAAGCGTCTAATGGGTTTTTACAGTGCATCAGTTCAGGTGTTTATTTACACACGCATCCGTCAGAGGCTGTGCTTACACTTGCCTTGTCAATGTGAGTTTAGTGATTGGATATATTCTGTCGTCGAAGGAGTGGCAGCTATAAAACGGTGTATGAATACATTTCATTTCCTATAAATCCCTTTATTTTAAATAAAAGTCTTCCGTTATTTTTTACCGCAAACTCTTCCTCCCTGCAGTATTAGAAGACTTGTTTTTATTGAAGAGTCGCCATTAAAGCCATGCTAATCCAGCGATAAAACATTTAATTGGCTATGAATTATTTGATATTAAAGCAACAAAATGAGGAAATGTTGAGGTTTCATCAGCAATAACTTAACAGGACTCAAAGAGAGACAAGTCACAGCCTGGGCCTGATGGCAGTCGATATTGCTAAAGTGCCCTTGTGCAAATCACCTCACTTGAAGTGCGTGTGCGTGTGTGTGTGTGTGTATGTTCTCTTCTCTGAAGAATGGGTGGAGTGAAATTTTGTCCTGACTGACGAGCTTCCAGTTTTGGGTTCCCAGACTCTGTGGAAATGATTTCAGATCAGAGGTGCATTTGATGTTTGATGTGGAAAGGCAGTTTGAGTAACTCGAACCAAGTGAACCTGTCTGCATTCTGATGAGGCAAAAGGCTCTTTTCGTCTTTTGAGGTTACTGCAGTGGACTCTGAAACTATTACACTGATGAGGAACATGAGGAATGAACATGAGGACAGGATTGGGTCGATGGAGCGTCTCAGGTGGAGGGAGAAGTGGATTGTTTCAGTTGAAATGTGCAGTAAAGCGCGATTAATCTGCGTCCTCCCTTGTGTCTTGACATCACTACATGCCAAGAAAAAGCGCTGAAACATCAAAATTGGCTCTCAGCTCTGCAGCGCTGCCTCTAGACAAACATACAGAGAGACGTTCATAGTGAAAGGGGGCTGTAGACTCGCTAGTCAAGCTTGTTAAAGTCAGGGACAGCTCCATACAATTCCCAGCTGTAATTCAAACTAGATCATTTGCCTTGTAGAAACATGCAGGCATCACCTGTTCAATATGTGAACAATTACTACAATAATTCCGATACTTAAAATATACTAATTAAGATAATAACCAGTAAAAGGCCAAATGTGAGGAAAAGTTGCATGCTACCGAAGATTTGTGACTCCTCTCTTGTTAATAAACTGGTGCGTGCTGTAATGCTAGCAGTCATAAGGAGGTATGCATTTCCTCGCTCTGCGTCTCTCGGCCTGTAAGCTTTCCTCCCCGGACACCCTCCTCTCTGCCCTCCTCTCTGCCAACAGAAAGCTGCAACAACCGCCACCTCTTCTGCTTCCTCTCCGAGCCAGGGTTTACAAATTCCCTCTGATTTACAAGGTCATAAAACTCTTCCTGCTTCAATCAACCTCTCCAGCTGAAGCAGTTATTTTCTAACTCCCCAAGCACGTGCTCCCGTACATGACTGCCACAATCGATCCGCTTCCTGCGTTCAGTTTGCTTGTTGCATGTGGTTGGAGACTTATACATCCCCACACGACTCAAAAGAATCCACATGGGCTGCCCGAGGACACGGAGGGGGGGGAACTGTCCTGTGACACAGTTAAAAGTCTGTCTTCACACTGGTTAGTGTGCATAACTTCTTTTCACAGTGTGCTGACAGCCAAGACGGGATAATGAACCGAAGACATCATATCGTTACATGAAGGAAAAGCAAAGAAAATCCACAATGGATCTAAAAATGACAACATGTTGTCCTTTATGTGTGAGACAGAATCCAGCCATGCTCCAGAGAGCACCGAGCAAGTGATGCCCTCTGACCGTGAGGCTTGGAGTCCTGCAGCGACGGCCTCCAAGGGTCATGGCAAACTATGTTCCTCTACTGCACATAAACACACACACAGTCACTCACGCAGTCATAATAAACACATCACACACATTGTAATTATTGGGTAAACATGAAAAAAACATCAGTAATGATAGTACTTATTGACCCTTTTCTTTGACGTCTCAGCTCTTCTTCTTTTTTTCAATAGCCTTTTCTCATCTCATGCACCTTCTATAGATTTTTGTGTGTGTGTGTGTGTGTGTGTGTGTGTGTGTGTGTGTGTGTGTGGTGTGTGGTCCTCAGTTGCCTACCTGCAACCTTCATTTTTAAATCCCCTCACACACACATGCACATAAATCCTAGCTCAGCTCCCCAGAGTGAAAAGATTACAGGGTAGTGATTTCACCTTCTAATTAGGACTTCATCTCTCTCTCTTGCACACACACACACACACACACACACACACAAAACACACAAAAACACACACAAACACACACACACACACACAACACACACACAGAAAAACACAAACACACCAGGCTGCTTTAGTTACAGCAGGCTGACTGGAGGCATCTGATAGCCGGGCCTCCAGGGACCCGGACGAGCAGCTACCTGAAATTTAAGCCCCAAAAGGAAGCCCTGAGGTACACACACACACACACACACACACACACACACACACACACACACACACACACACACACACACACACACACACACACACACACACACACACACACACACACACACACACACACACACACACACACACACACACACACACACACACACACAGTGTGAGGGCAGGGGCATGTCCATGAGGCAGAACGGTTTCAAAGGCTTGTGTGTAGGAGTTTGAAACAGGTAGCTTTTAAAAATAATGGCCCTGTTGCCCCGTAAGCGTTGAAACTATTGGTAATCGATAATATTCCAGTGTGTGTGTGAACATGGGGAAGGTGCCTTTGAGGCGTCCTGTCGTTATGGAGAAAACGGCCGGCTTTCATCTACTCTGCCTCCCTGAAGGGCTGTGCTTTAACAGCCTTTCACTGCACCGTAAGGCTCGGTCTGAATCAGACGCGGGACAAAGTGAAAGAGACAGGCTTTGCACTGCATTTCGGCGGGAGACACAGGAATATTTTATGTGCAAATTTGGCGTGCTGGTGCGGCAGTCATGTCCTTGTTTTTGACCAAATCAAAGACCTGCTGTGACAATCTCAGCGTGGGGACCATCAAAGGCCTTTTTAATGGAAGCTCTTGCGAGGCTTTCGATGACCAACTTGACGGCAGTTGCCATGAAACTGAAAAGATGGTTTGAAGTGAGCACATTACAGGCCAGTCCAACAAACTGTTGGCCAGATGTTTCAAGTCCTACGCACTTTTACAAGACATCATTATGAAATTTGACTTTTTGCTGCACGGTCTGCTTAACCGAACTCGCACACACCCTCGAGTCACTATTTGTGTTTTACGACATCTTCTATGTCGTTTGTAATCCTGTCTCAGTACACGCCAGACTGCTGTCACGTGGACTGAATCCTTAATCCTTCAAAACACATTAAAGAATGCAGAGGCAAAGTGAAATCACTGCAGTCAATTCTGGGGAACATTTAAGGTGCCCTTGATGATGAAAGCCCACCGTTTGACAAAGGAAGAAATATACTATTAAAAACATCTATTTTAGGAGCACATAAATGGTTTATAAAAAGATGATCACTGACGACCTCACAGGGTCTACGCCGTAGTGGAAACATTTCTAACAGACTGATTACATCTGTTATTGTTTATAGGCAATAAACATTATGCCATCACATCATGAATTGACTCAGATGTGGTGTTTAAAACTACAATGGCTCACTTTTCACATGAAATTAGCTTTCTGTTTTCCAGGGTGACAAATTCACAAATGTTGCAGTAAAAAAGGAAAAGTCAATGTCAATGCAGCAGACACTGCGGTTTCTGTAGTTTTTGGGTCAAACTTCAACAAACCTACATATCCCATAATGCAAATCAGATTAGTGTCAAATGCCCACACCGGTCAAACTCTCTGCCCCCACATTCAAGTCGAAAGTCCCTTGATGACATCACTATGTCGTCATCATCAAGGTTATTTTTTTAGACTTTTAAAAAACTCCTTCAGAGCCACAACATGTAATGCTAGAAAAACATCAGTGTAGTGCCCCTTAAAATGTCAATTAAATACGTATTTAAATGTGTTCTTTTCCTAGTTTCACTTTTGACCTCGTCCTCTATAAAATCAGCCGGGTAGCTTTCCTGTGTGGTGGAAGTGGGCTGGACATGACTTTTGGTTTAAAGGAAGCAAAGCTTTTATTGGCATGCTTTGAATGCTTTATTGTTTTTCATCAAGGACATCATGGATCAGGTAGACTTTAATAACAACAGCAGGGTATCGTGTGCACCGATGCCTCCTCATACTGCGCTATTTTTAGCTCTGGCTGCCTTTGAGGCCAGATGGTCAGTCAGGTAGCTCGGACAAAAGTTCACCGGTACCACAAAACAAAGTAATGATCCTGATCCCCTCTCAAAAAAATGTAATCCAGTACGGTTCATTCAGGGATGCCTGCTCTGGATTGGAGCAGATAAATGGGTTTTCAGCTAAATTCATTTTCATTCGTGTCAGTATTCTGCAAGAGGTGGTGGTTTTATTGGTTTACCGTCTGTAAAACACTGTGGTTTCCAGGAGGATAATGCTTTGTGGACCTCAATGTCTTTCCCCTTTTTTTTTTCCAGGACAAAAAGAAATACCTCGACAACATCCACAGCTACATGGAGGTCCACGGCACCGTGCACGGCACCAGCACCGTGCACCTCCCGAGCTACGTCAAGAACCACGGCATCCTGAGCGGCCGAGACCTGCAGTTCCTCCTCCGAGAAACCAAGGTGAGTCCGCCCAGCTGTACATTGTCTCGCGTGGGAGAGGAAAAAATATATATATAAAGTATAAAAAGTGTGAAGGTACGGTGCTTATTAGACGGCCACGAAAGCCACAAAACAACTCCCACGCTTTCCCCTGGAACTGTGTCCCCGCTCACCTGCAGAACATGGAGGACTCACTGTATCTTTTCACAAATCACAGCCTGTTTCTAAGTGCAGAGGGCGTGCAACCTGCTCTGAACATTCCTGGGAAACACTTACTTTGAAAAGCTTTTTTGAATGAAAAAGACATAGTATTTCTCTGTATGTTGGGTAACATATCTAGGCACTTTGTGTCATAGACCGACTTATGTCTAAATACAAAGAGTAAGTTAGAATATAAGCACATAAATAAGAGTTAAACGTAAAACTTAGATTTCCTAAAGAGATGTTGGATGTTGGAGTAAAGAGTGTCTTTGTGTGAATGGAGGCCTTCTTCTGAAAGAGGCAGGTTGTAGTTGTCTCAGCCGTCCAGTGAAGCACTTCTCCATTCACGTCATGACTTGTCTCCTCCTCTCCCCGCTCAACCCGCTCTCATCCACAAAGACAAGGACGCAGCCACAGAGCCGGTTGTACCAAACACCCACTTTACATGGTCACACAATGTGCGTCGAGGCTGTTCAACACTCAGTAGCTTTGTTTTGTGGAAAGCTGTAAAGTGGAGAGCGTGTCAACTCCAACTGATGTAAGACTCTCCATGTGGAATGAATCATTTACTTCAAACTCCAAGGCTAGAAACAAAACAAGGAATGCAAACATAAGTAGTTATCAATAATGTGACCGATTCGTCATATCAGATTTATCTCAGGGCATACTATTGGCAGTGTAGAAGGAGTTAGTCCTGCTGTAAGAAAAGGCTGCTGTTTTGTGTTTTGTGCTTCGTAAAGCCTTCTTGGGTGCAGCTAGCTGGGGCTCCACAAATCCAATTAAGAGTGGAGCTGCTAACTTTAGCTTAAAAACATTAAAAGCATCCAAGACCGGCTTCCAAGCAGTGAGGAAATACTGCACAACAGGCTAATCAACCTGTAACACTACAAACTAATTCCCTTAGTTAATGATGTGCTCCTTGGCCTTGGAAGGAACGCTAGGTTGCTACTACAGGAAGTGAATTTTCATTAACTTTTATGGAGCTACCCATTGCCGTAGGGGACTGGGATTAAAATGACATGGTCCTCAAACGAAAAACCAATGTGGTGGAGGTGAAAACCATCGTTAGGGCTGGCATTGAAAGATGGAGTCTGTCTTTTGGCTCCAGTCGGCATCCTTTTTCAGGAGAATAAGGGTGGAGGGAGCTTCGATTTCTTTAGCCTCTGAAACCAGATGCCTCCCCATCAGAGCAGGGAGGGGGGGGGCAGAGAGGAGCTTGATACCAAGTTCAAAAAATCCATGGATCACGGTTCAGACAGTTATAGAGGAAAAAGATGGATTGAGATTTAAACCCATTTTTGTGCTGAAAAGATTTCCAACATGCGATGCTTGGCTGCACTGAGCGCCTCTAACCAGAGGACCAGGTGATGTCAGATCACTGAAGTGTTGAAATCAACCTGCTGAAGACTAAAAGCCCGGAACGCTCACATGTGACCCACATAGTGTGAACTCAGATGCTCTTGATTCGTGAAGCCTTGAGATGAGATGCGGTATAAACTCAAATATCCTCTCATTACGTGCGCTTCAGCGTGGAAAACCCCAAAAGGGGAACGGCCCATTAAATCCCACAAAAGCCCCACAAAAGCCCCAGCGTTTAGCCGTTTAGCCGGAGAGAACAGGAGGTGTTGTCGGCACAGTTTCAACACGCTCACTGTTACCTGCAGTCACACGGCCTGAGCTAATTGGCCTTGCGGGGTTTAACTATTGACAGCGAATTGTGAAAGCATTTCGAGTGTGGAGGCGAAGAAGAAGAGCGTGTTGTTGTTGTTGACCTTTGATTTTCCCTCAAACTGAATTTCCTGAAATAAACTCTATCAGCTGTTCTGCATCAGGGGAACGTTGTCAATGATCAAACGAGTGGAGCAGAGCTTTTACCGCCTCACGTCGGGGGTTTCACCCTCTTGTGACGCCGCTTCTCTTCCATTTCTGGTGTCCGTCTAGTACAGACTGCTTCTGGTTAGTCTAACATGAGGTTCTTATGAGTCTTCTCACACCCACCACATTGTACTTTAACTATTGATTGGTGTGTGAGACAAAGCAGAAGTTAAAGTTATGACTCCTTCCTCTGCCTTACACATCATTATTGTCACGATATTATGAATAGTAGAAAACAAACATCCCATGACAGCCTGATTTGCCCCCTGGGTCATTCATCTGCTTTGTTATATGATCATCATTTGCATTAAAACCTCATAGACTCAAATATGAACTTATATTTGCACAGTGTCAAAAGGTATAGATGCTTGTGTGCTCGATAAACGACTGACACAGTCATTGTGGGAGTCTAGCACCTTTTGGTGGGTTATTTGTAGGTGGAGCTCTGTGTTTGGTTGCTGTGGTACAGAACTGCTCATCTATCTTTCTCAAACCAAATGCGTCTATCCATATCAAAGGGTTGACTATGGGTGCTTTTACAAAATACTTACACAATGACATTTTTGATGCATAATGATCAGTGATGTGGATATAGTGATTAAGTGGGTAAAAGCAAATAACAGAATAGTCTGGTAAGTTCAGAAAATGACACCACTTTACTGTCATGCAGCCTTTTAAACCAGGAAAAGACAAAAAACACTTATGATATTTAACGACATCCAAAATATAAGGAGCTCTCTAGTCTCTTATAACACTATTGATATTGATATTGATATATTTAGCAGCCCTACCTCTTTGTACCATTATTTCCCTTTTGAAAGACAGCTCACAGAGTCATGAACACAAAAGCTTTTGTTAGCCACTGCTGCATGTGACAATCCAAAACACTGCTGGTGTGTGATGAGAAAATGTACGAAGTACTTCAATGTGAGAGAACACAATTGTTCCTTCTAGTGTGCTAAAAGATGATCTACACGGATATCTTATTCACAATTCAGTCAGCCACCGAAGAATTGAACCACATTTGCACATGAGCACCATTGTGATGCCTTTCTTGTATGTGCAGGTGTAGTTTATGTGTGTTTCAGTACAGATGTGGAGGAACTTCTAGCATGTGTCAGTGGGTCAGGATCAGGATACGGGTGTCCACTCAGGGAGGACGATCAATAGAACAGCTCTGATCTTACAACAGAACGTCACTCCTGCACAGTGCAGCTCTAAACCTCTCAGTCCTCATCGGACACACAAACTGCTTTAACGCTCACTAATGAGGAGCTTTCAGATGAAGGAAAGGATTCTTATCGACTCCTCTGTTTCAATCTCTAACAGTCACACAGGACACGCAGGCAGCGTTCATTTCTCCTCCATCACTGCTCCTCACCCCCTCCCCTCCTCCCTCTCTATAAATGGTGGACTGTGTCATGGCATTGAGGAGTTTTGCATGCACACACAAAAGAAGTAGTGAGCTCTGCTGCCACCTGTTGGCAGAAGTCCGCCGCTCACAAGGCTGTCGGTGTTAAACAGGAACGTTTTGGTAATGTCCACACATGAGTTAAAGGAGCATAAATCAAGTGTATCATACACACGCTGGCCAATACAAAACACACACAGACCAGCCATTGTAGCCCACTAGTACATGGCCACCACCACACAACCCTCCCCCGTCCCCGTCCCCGTCCCACGCTCACATGGACGAGCTGCTTCTGGCCACGGCTCCATGTCACTGCCCTGTAAATATTTGCTCTTCCCATCCAGCGGTGAGTGAAGTTGCTAATAGAGCCCCCTTTTCTTCTTTATAAGTACAGTATTAACTTTAAAGTGTGTGAACAGCACGGATTTTAAAAACGTGCAATAAGTCAACATGGAGCAGAGCCATTTTGCTTAATGTGTAAAATGTCTTCAAGTGGCATTGAAATGTAAAAATCCCTTCCCAACATGCTGCCAGCGTGAAGTGATGGGGACAAAATCCAGAGGGATTATAAGAGGAGCAAATGTAGGGCTTTGGCAGTCTGCTTTTTTATCAAATCCAGAGCGTAACCTCTGCTGTTCCAGTCCTTTTTAGTACAAAGTTCCCTCTTTGTGCTTCCCCGGACTCTGGTTCTATGCTGAGCTGCAGTGGAGGGAAAGTTATACACAGTTAAGACGGAGGAAACGTTGGAATCCCGTTGAGAACAGGAGGACAACGCTGGAGTCAGTACCCCATCCATCCCCTGCTTTAAATTTCATAGCAGTAAGCAATAAATATCCTTTAATGCTTATGCTTCATTTCCTTTTTAGTCTTGCCTTGTCTTACTTTAGGTCATCAGCAGTCACAGGTGGTAGACCTGTGCAGCTGGACACGAGGGGCTCAGTAGACATTTGTAAAGCGCTCTGTCCAAACTCTCATCGGGCTGCTCAGAAATCCCGTTACCATCTGCAAAATATCCTCATTACTCCCTCCTCACCAAACATCTGGTGGCCTTTGGGAGGACTAATCATTAGAGCGCTGTCCTCATATTGTCCTGCTTGTTTTTCCTCCCTTGTTTTGTAGAGTAAATGTGCTGCCTCCACTGTATTTTGTGCTGATAACACGGGAGGTTTTGTTTCAACGATGGCTGACTGCTGCTATCAGCAGATATCACAAACTCCTCAACACAGCCAGTCTAACTTTTATCAAACCTTCTTGTGGAGGCTAATCTCAGTGTTTTTCTCTCCACTGTAGTTGTTTGTGGGTCTGTCCTTCCCCTATGAGGGTCCCGCCCCCCTGGAGGCCATCGCCAACGGCTGCGCCTTCCTCAACCCCAAATTCAGCCCTTCGAAGAGCAGCAAGAACACGGACTTCTTCAAGGGCAAACCCACGCTGAGAGAGGTGAGAGGGGGATGAGGAGAGTCTTTACCCAGCAGCCTCTGCTGCTCAGGATTTGACTTTTAACCTTTTGTCTCTCGTTGTTGTCTTCAGCTGTCCTCCCAACACCCGTATGCTGAGGTGTACATTGGCGAGCCCCACGTGTGGACGGTAGATATCGAAAACTCTGTGGAGGTGGAGAGGGCCATCCGCTCCATCCTCAGCCAGAAGGTAAACACTGAAAATGTACATTTTTCATCCAGGTTTTCCTCATGAAATGTCTGCGTCGTTATAAAAATGATGCCGTAAAAAGACTAGGAGTATTTTGTAGGGTTCAATCCGTTCTATGAAACGGTACCATTTCGGTTGGAACTATTAAATTGACCATCATGAAAAACAGAACAGCAAATGTTTATGTAGCTGGAACAAGGGATTTCATTTCTTAATTCCTGCTTGAAAAATAGCTTAAACAATGACTGGATTCTCTGTGGTTCGACTAACTGATTAATACGTTTCAGAGGATAAAAGATGATATACAACAATAAGGGATATAAATGAAAACTGTAGTAGACTTATCACACAAATAATTAATGGAAGAGCAACATGTAATCAGTGAGGCTGGCCAGGTATGTAATCACATGAATACTGTATATAAATACACATACTGCATTGGACCTGCAACTACAAACCGTCTCCACTTTGTTAATTCATCGTTGGCGTATAAAATGTCAGAAAACAGCGTTCACATTTCCTCAAAGCCAAAGATATTCAGTTTACTCCATTTCAATCAGACAAAGGAAAGCCGCAAATCATTAGAGAAGCTTAAAGTGGCTGATGTTGAGTATCAAAATTAGACACCCTTATTGAAAAAAAAGTGAGAGTGAAAGTACAGAGGAAAGAGAGATGGATCCAGTTCCGTCTTCCCGTCCGGGTCCATGCATATTTAACGGGCCGGGCTCGGGACCTCGTGTCGTGTTGTGCTCCGCAGAGCGACGAGGAACAATGGCCTTGTTCACTGGACGAGACGCAGAGCCTCATATGCTCTGTGATCCGTGGAGAGCCGCAGCCTACCAGGCTCCAGCTTGGCTCCCCCTCCCTCACCCACCCACCCCCTCACACAAAGACATGAAGAAAGCAGCGAGTCACTTAGAGCCACAACAAAGGCTTCGGTTGTTGGTCCTCCCTGTTTGAAGTTTCCCTAAATCAGTCTGTGGAGGTCGATGGGCAGACAGCGGGCTGATGTTACACACACACACACACACACACACACACACACACACACACACACACACACACACACACACACACACACACACACACACACACACACACACACACACACACACACACACACACACACACACACACACACACACACACACACACACACACACACACACACACACACTTCTGTGACCAGTCTGTCTTGTGTTTGTGTGGTCAGATTGAGCCCTACCTGCCCTACGAGTTCACCTGTGAGGGGATGCTGCAGAGAGTCAACGGCTTCATCGAGAACCAGGTATTGCACTCGGGATTTGTAATATTAATACTTTTAACTGTAATAAGTATAATTTTAATGATTTTATTATCTCTGTCACAATTTCCCTGGAACTCATTAGTGACTTGCTGTTGTTATTGTCAGGACTTCTGCCACGGTCAGGTGATGTGGCCTCCTCTCAGCGCCCTGCAGGTCAAAGTGGCCGAGCCGGGACGCACCTGCAAGCAGGTGTGTCAGGAGGAGCAGCTCATCTGTGAGCCGTCCTTCTTCCAGCACCTCAACAAGGACAAGGACCTGGCCAGGTGGGACACTCACACATATTACATGTGTAAAAGTAGAGACAGATACGCCATCTCCATGTTCTAGTTGTGATTTTAAAAGTGGCCATCAGGTGGCAGCACATCACAGGTTTGAATTCATATCTACAGTTTGTCATCCAGAATGGAGAATTTAAATAAACTGCAGTGTCAGGTTAGAACCACCAGAGGGCCCAGTTTGTTTACTGGGAGTAAATGGGTCAAGGCTCATGACTGATGCTGAAGGTGTGTGTGTGTGTGTGTGTGTGTGTGTGTGTGTGTGTGTGTGTGTGTGTGTGTGTGTGTGTGTGTGTGTGTGTGTGTGTGTGTGTGTGTGTGTGTTCCTGTCTCTCCTCCTCACTCTGACTCACACAGAAATAAATAGTCACCCAGCGTAGAAACTGAAGGTGCTCTCTCTCTCTCTCTCTCTCTCTCTCTCTCAGGTTCGGCGTGGACTGTCAGACGGTGGAGTCCAGCGCCGACACAGTGGTCCCCGCCTACAGCGAGACCCGCCGCCACTGCATCTTCCAGTCCGACCTGCTGCTGTTCAGCTGCGCCGGCTCCCACCAGTCGCTGCGGCGCATCTGCCCCTGCCGTGACTACATGAAGGGCCAGGTGGCGCTGTGCAAAGACTGCCTATAGCACCAGCACGCAGGCCGACGGGAGGGAGGGAGGGGGGGGGGGAGGGATCGGGGCCCGGCTGAGGAGGAGGAGAGGTTAAAATGAAGTCGGAGCAGCTTAACGAGTGTGTTTGGGACTCATGCAGCTCGCTATCAAACACACTTTTTTTGTGGGAAGATGTCTGGACAGAAGAGACTGTGTACGTCCATCATATTTATTGTTTCCCCCCAAGCTGCTGCAAGTGAAGCAGCCGACCTGAGCATCCGCCAACCCCCGATCCTATGGGAGCCGTGTGAAATTACTTGAATCAACAAAGGGAGCCGACGTAGACTTTTAGAGTGCAGCGAAACGAGCTGCTCCGTCCTTTGGTGGACTGCACCAATCAGTGACCGCCCCGCCCACCTGTCTGTCTGTCTTCAGGTTCAGGGCAGCAAGGGACCAAGGAGACTCAAACCCCCCCCCCACCCCAACCCCCACCCCTTTATCCACCTCCCCTGGTCTGAAACTGTTTATCCTTTAGGTAGGTTTGCACTGGACTGGCTCGCCAGAAGGCCCACACACACACACACACACACACACACACACACACACACACACACACACACACACACACACACACACACACACACACACACACACACACACACACACACACACACACACACACACACACACACACACACACACACAACACACACACACACACACAGGCTAAAGAAGAACCCAGTTTTACACTGTAACCAACTCGTTCCTCCCGTCATGAAGAGCGTGATGAGAGCGAACCTCTATCGTAGATATCTAGATTTTTATCCGCTAAGTTTTAGCATTTCCTGACGCGTGCCCCGGATATAAAAGCAGCATACTTCATTTTCCTGTAAAAAGACATGAAAGTCCAGTTGTGGGTCAGCTACCGGCCCTTTCATATTCATACATTGACGTTTAAATTGCACTTCCTTTAAATTTCGGTTTTATTTCAAAAGAAGAGAGCGTGTGCAGTTTTTTTTTACAAAAAGGCCAGTAGAGGAGCGTAGAAATGTTTTTTCCGTGTTTCCGCAGCACGCCATACGGTACTACACGCACACCTTGAGAGGCGAGGATCAGAGGGCGAGGGTCATTTCTCTGTAGCTAACGCTGTCGTGTACGAGAGTCGCCGTGTCGTAGGATGTCGTGACGTTGTGTCGTAGATGATAGACCGTCGTCTGAAGCGGTGGTGACAACTAGATGACAGGAAGTTCTCCAAAGACACATGACAACTTTACCGAGGTGTTTTGTCCGTGTCTTAATGTACACAAGCTGTTTGAATACATAAAAAAAAAGAAAAAACACACAGATCCACGCTCGCCTCCCATGTACCAGACAACAGCTGGAACTCCTTTCCATCAAACCGTAAGCAACAAATGCCAACGACGCGTCGCTGCAACGCATAAATACCTCGCATCTCCTCGTTTTAGACTCGTTAGAATCCTAATTTGCCTGCAGATTTGCAAAGAAAAGAAAATTAATATAAAAGTCAAATTCGTAGTTCTAGTGTTGTATTGGAAAGAAATGGTAATGTATTTGCAGAGGTTTAACAAGATATTAGTAACACTGTATATTGTTCATAAGGGTTTTAAAGTTTCTTTTTTATTTATTTTGGATACAAATCTTTATCTCTGTGTTTTGCTGGAAATCTTTTTTTTATTTATAGGAGGGGGGTGTCTTTTCTTTTCCTTTTTATAGATTTTTATTTATGGAGAGTAATTTAAAAAAACAAAAGAAAGCCTGCTTGTGTTTAAGTGTATGAACAAGAGGTGGAGGCTTTGTCTGCTTCTGTTCAGCTTTCAGCAGTGATGAGAAAAGACGTTAGATTTAGGGTCATTTTTATAGAAAACGTTTTAACAACTAAAAAGGGATTTGATGATTTTACTCCTTAAAAAGTTAAAAACACGCATGAGGATTAGTTTTAAAACGTTTTTAGTGTTTCATAATGTGTCAGAATGGGGAGAGTCTTCATCATCACTGTTAAAGATGGACGGCGGTGGACAAACCTCGTTTCACGGTGGAAGCCAGCAGGAGCCTCCTACACTCTGTGCTTTGATTTCCAATCTCTCATGTTTTTCTGTTTGCACGTGTAAATCAGCACCGTCCAGCCGCAGACCACCACCTGTACCGTCTCACTGTCAGCTCAGACTGGTTTTTTACGCTGACTTTTTTTTTTTTATTATTAATAATTTGTAAACAGGTGATTGGTCTGCTGCCAAGTTAGCGTTTCATAGAACATGATGTGCCTTTTCACAGTTTAGTTCGGTACCGTTCGAGTATCCTTTTTGGCCCGACAGTCAGCTGCGATATGTCAGAAAAACTCAAACACTCTTGTGATACAGCCTTCAGTCCCAAATCTAACTCCACATATCAGCTGAAGGATTTGTTTTTCTCTCCTGAGTCAGTTTTATGGGTCACGTTAATTGAAACAATTTAAGTTCCTTATCTAATTTCAAGTTAATAGAGTTAAAATCTGTTCAATTGAATCGGTCCAAACCTTGTGATTTGTTAACTTTGCTTGATACTCAAAAGCAGTATTCTGACTGTGAGAACAGATGTTCAGAAAATGTTTGCTGTACATTCTTGAAAACGCCAGAATTAACATGTTTTACAGTAATTGGATTACCCACTTCCAGCAGACATTTGATTTTCAAAACATCCATGTAAACCTATCATTTGGTGTCTTTTTCTTTCCAGTAAATCTATTAGAAATAAGCTGTTTTTTCTACATGGGAATGGTTGAGTACAATTTAGAAAACAGTGAAACAGTCAAACCTGTTTGGCTGCAGTAAAAGCCTTATTTTCTTCGTTAGTCAGGCTTATTCTAAGCATGCTGTCGATCAGATTATCAACCGTTTGGTTTCTAGAGAACCAAACTGATTCTTTCACCGTATCTGTCTTTGTTGACCTCAGCATCGAATGTCTCCATTGTACAACAACAAACCTGCTACTTACAGCCACACAAACATGTAATCTTTGTTTTTCAATCTTCGCCTAGTAAGAATCTGTCAGTTAGCATCCGGCGTGTGAAACACATCAGCAGTGATGATATTGTGGTCCAAGCAAAAAGGTGAATAACGCAATGACAACTTGTTTTTTTCTCGTTTTTTTGGTTGGTTTTCACAGTTCTGGACGAGTAAGAGGGATATAACTTTATTTTTAAATAAACCTTTTTTCTGTGACAAAAGGCTCAGACTCTGGTTTAATATTTGTTTTACATCACAGCAATACAGATTCAGTATTTACATCGGCACAGAAGAGTACGGTCGGTGTGTGTGTGTGTATATATATATGTGTGTCAAAACAAGTCGTACAATACTGAGCAGAAATGGAGTTAAATTTGGGCCTCACAAACATTTTATGCACAAATATAACTCCATTTGCTAAAAACGTTCTCAGAAACCGAAAAATACCACTTTTGTATTCAAATAAAAGTCCTTAAATGTGACAAAACACAAATAAATACGGCGGCACATTATCGCGCCGTACAAACTAGTCCCACAGCACAGTGTGCACATTCAGTTACAGTGACTGCAGCAAACAGACGTAGAAGAAAACGTCCTCCCTCCTGCTCCACCTGATGATTACAGTCATGTTCCACAGTCACCAAACACTGAGCAGTACGATTAAGGCTTTGGAGTCAACAAGGAGCACAGGTGGGATGGAAAGGGGAGTTTCAGGTGTCGTTCCATATTGATGGAATACTGAGTATATACACACTTATAAATAACAGTAATACTAGGTAAATAACAGCCTCCTTCTCAAGGCCAACTGTGCTTCAGCAAACTCAGTTTTGTGCTTTTACGCATATTCAAATAGAAATTTCAGGGTAAAACCTCCACAAGTCAGATAAATAAATGGTTCCCTTTTAAATCTCGAAACAAACAGCAGCTCCAGATAAGAGAGGACAAGTGTTAACAAAGTGTTAAAGTATCAGGAATGCCGACAACGTCATCAGAGTAAACGATCATCAGGCATCACATCCACAAACAAGAAAAAGTGACAAAGCCCAAAAGGTTGAACGTTGCTCAAAGAGTTCAAGTCAGTCAGCAATCAGTGTGATGATCTCTGCAGAAGACCAGCGTCTCCTCACAATACAAACCTGAACAGTACTGACAGTGGAATCCTTCACAGTATGATATAGAAATGAAATATTCACAGCTGGCAGACAGATGAAATGATATGATGAACTCCTGCACACGGTCACTTCATCATAGACACGTTTCAGTCCTGCTCCTTCAGGCATCAGGACCAGAAGAAATAAACTATTTTATGACTCCAGCCAGACAAGGCTACAAATACACAGATACATGTGCAATGGTGGAAACAAAGACTCCTCAGAATACAAGCTCCTTAACTTTAATCCAACAGATTCCACTGACATGGTCTTCCCCCACAGTCTCTGCCATGCTAGTAGTACTTCTACTACATCTCAAATAAACTGGAGACGGAAACTCTCCCAACAAAAAAAAAAACAACCTTCTGACCGACATAATCATTTAAACTCCATCTGTCAAAGAAACCAGCTTACCTTTTGTGAACAGCAGGGAGTCCATGCTAGAGCTCGACTTTGTGCAAACCTGCAACATTCTGTATTTTAAACTAGTCATAAATGTGTAATGTGGAGGAGAGCCTGAGGGAGCACAGGTGAACCAAATCAGCTAACGAGCCTCCACTGCCTGCTGATTGCCTCTGATGAGCCAGCTGGTGAGTTCCTTCCACTCCCTTTGCTCATCTGCATTCTATGGATCTTGAAATATAAGTATTGTCCAAATTGAATTAGTAATTATAATCAATCAGATCTGGCTCCTCATTTCATTGGCTCTTGCAGCATTTGACTCACATTGTGGTATTCGCTGCCTGACGAATATCCATGACTGAAAGGTTTTGTCTTTAATGGGCTGACAGTGTGCAGGGACGTTCTGCATTAGATGCACATTGAAATATATTGATCAGGTGAGCAGCAGGTAGCTCCTCTGATCAATAAATGGCACGAATGATGAACCTAAAAATGATTTTCTTGGGGTTGTCACTTCAACTTCAAACACAAACAACAAGGTGGCGACCTGAAGCTACTGAGCTACTGTCAGCTATTTCCCTTCTTCAGTTACATCTCCAGTGAAGTGGAGGCTGAGTGAGGTCATGACTCTTATTTATGACAGGATGCCAAAAGATTTTTATCGCCCCGGACTGTAAGTCGGCGCTGGCATTACGATGCTGAAACAGTGCCAACTCCCAGCTCCCGCCACAACAGTCCAGATAAATATTGTAAACTATAACTCACATGTTACTGAGGCTCTCTGTGTGCTTATATACCTGCTCCTCTATACCAAAGCAGCCATGTATTGATACATCCTCTGTAGTCATAAAGAAAGATAAAACACCATTAACCCTCCACTGCTACATCAGCTACATCCATCACTTTCACCACAATGGAACATGCTGTAGCACAGCTGAGCAAAGGCCTCTAAGAACCATGGGGGAACAAAATAAATAGAACTGCAGTGTTTTGACAGGGCGATGGGGTGTAACTGAGGTACTGTACATCAAACAGTTGTCTCTCAATGAGACGCTGCAGTCCAAGCTCATCTCTGTCTGAAGATAACTCCCTCCATCTAACATCTTGTTTAAATACAGAGGCAAGAAAGAACAGACGGCCCCATTCACTGTTAAAGACAGATAAAGATATTATATGTACCATATTAAAAAACACTGAAAAGGAGGCAAGAATTTGTATCCATCGGTGCTGTCATCGTCCTCAGGTTGAATGAATGAGAGAACTGTATAGACAGTGAAGCCTCCGCTGGCATACAGAGGACTGAATGTGATTGTCTGTGGAGAGAGTGAGGGGGCTGGAACCCCCCCTCCTGTCAGTCGGTCAGTCACCCCCTTCCATCTCTCCCGAACCCTCCTCTTCCTCCTCTTTCTTTCCCTCCGCGGTCCGTCACTCAAAACGCTCGTAGTTCCTGGTCTGTCGGACCCGTGGGACCATGTCGACCAGCAGCCTGCAGGAAGAAGAAGAGGAGGAGGCTTTTTTTAGTAGGCAAAAAAAACAAAACAGCAGGGAGTTGATGCAAGCACTTTGATCCCCATTCCCACTTACTGAGGCACTGCAGAAGAACATACATTGATTTTATGTTTTGCTCAAGGCAAAGAATCTTACTGCATCAGCGGTGAAGATAAAACAATGTCACCCGAGAGCCCTCTTGTTTGAAGAGTTATGCTTGTATAGAATGTGCATAATCTCTGGGGAAAGTTTTACATAATTTGTTGTGGATGCATTTATGGTTGAATTTTAATTTGGCTAAATGAAAAGTGCTTTTCATGGAGGGCAGTTTAGAAGTCAGTGATAGCTTGATTTAGACCAGGCAACTGTATAGGAAACTATCATCTGCATAGAATGAAACTTTCCTGGCTGAATGTTCCACCAGATCTTGTTTTTTAAAATGGAAAACAGAGCAGATGCTAAAGTTTGTGGGTGGCATTCATTATGTGATGTTTTATAATCAGCACAAACAACCCATCTGATAAGCTTTAGCAATCACTTACTTGACCCCATAGGCAAGGATGATAAGACCTATGAGGACGCCTGTTGTCCCATCCAGGTACCACACCTGGGGTTCATGCTTGAACACTTCAGCACTGATGAGAATGGAGAACCCCATGACTCCCCCCACCATTGAGTTGAATCCTGGAAAGAAACAAAAGGTCTTGTTTAGTCAGCTGGTGAGGGTTTTGAAGGTCCAACCAGACACCTGCTAAGAGTCCAGGGGACATGTGATATTGCCTGCTGGGGGCTCTAACAGTATACAAAGTGTGAAGCGCTGGGCATTATAGATTCTTTAAATTCCTCTTATATCTGTCAGAGAGTCAAAGGTCGTCTGAATCACACCAGTTTAAGCGACAAGCCGCTAGTTTTCGTGCTACTACGTTGAAGGAATGTAAACATGAGTGAGTGTTGTAGACATGTTTGTGCTGCAATAAAAGCACAAATAACTTCTCACACTATATGTCACACTGTGATGCTGTTACAAAGAAATGTATTTAATGAGTAAATAACATATATTTGAGTGGACAAGCAGAAGGTGTTTGAGCGTGTGTGAGCACCTACCATCAGTGATGAGGGCCCGGCTTGTGAGCACTCTACCGAGCATGAACTTGATCACAGCCAGGGTGATGCACACCAACCCGCTGACGATGGACACACTGAACAGGAAGTCATCCTGAGGGAGACGGAAGGAGGAGAGAAGGTTTGAGTAACGGTTTGTTTCTATTTTATGATGTGCTCTGTCTTTGCTTTCTGGTCCCCTTACTGGTGTCCCGCAGTGTTTAATCCTAGATCCTCTGTCAGAGTGCAAGACTGGTAAAGCCACAGGTTTGTTGAAAAAAGGTTTTAGGTATAGTTATATGTTGAAAAATGTCACACAAAGTCATAGTAGAGTATGCCAAAAGTTGTGATAAAAAAGTCATGGTATGTCGAAAAATTAAGTCATAGTTTAGTATAACAAAAAAAGTCATGGTAAAGTAAGTGGAAAGTTGTGATAAAGAAGTTAATGTATAGTATGTTGAAAGAAGTTCACAGTGTAATAGTATATTACATCTAAATCATTTAAAATCATAGTGTAGTATGTCCAAAAAGGTCAAAAAAGATGTCAGTGTTGTATGTCGGAAAAAGTAAAGAAAAAAAATCTGTATTAAATGTCGAAAAAAAGTCAGATTAGTCAAGTTGAAGTTTACATCCAAAATGTCGTCACTTCATCATTTTATCCAATTAGACATTTGTGTGAAATTGTCATAATTAGCTTATGAATTCTTGAGCTGTGACCCAGACCTTTAACCACCAAAATCGGACCAGTTCTTCCTGGAGCCCAAGTGGGCGTTCGTACCAACTTTGAAGAGATTTTCTCCAGGCGTTACTGAGATAAAGTGTGGACCTGATGGAGGGACAACCCAAAACCATAATGCCTCCGGACACTGCTGTTACCATTAGTCATTCAAATTAGTACCCGATAGCTCTTAATTAATGACCTATTCTGGCATTATCTCAATGTCATCAAATGCTCAGCCTTTTCCTGACCTGTCCTTTGAGTTTGAAATCATTTTCAGCTTTCTTTCTTGTGATACTTCTCCTGAGTCACACTGGAAAGAGCGTCAGCTAAAATGCCTGAAATGTAAATGCACAAAGGACGGATGGAGGAGAGGGTGGGGGGGGAAAGGGGGCTGCAGAGCACTCACTGCCTCTGCGGCAGCATTAATATTGCACAATGGCCTTGGAGCCATGAAACGCTACTTGGGCGAGCTGGCAGACTTTAAAGATGGAGAGGGAACCTCAGCAGGCTGCATGGACCTGAGTCAGGGCTGTGACTCAGCTGTGAAAACAACACCCTAGTAGGGCATCATCCTCAAACTAGTGAACACAGAAGGACTAATCATCAATTCCAACAAATACAGATATTCTTCAAATGGGAGCTATTCATAATTTGCCACATCTTTATTTAATGGAATAAATTGTTAACTTCTTATCAACATTCAGAGTGGGTGAGCTGGCATTTTGTGCACGCACACACACACACACACGCACACACACACACACACACACACACACACACACACACACACACACACACACACACACACAAACAGAGACAGAGAGAGAGAGAGGGACCAACCTTGCCCAGAATATGAACACTCTGCTTGACATTTACATTTAACTACCAGAGATCCTTGTGCAGAATATCAAAATGGTATAAACTATTCTGATAATTCAGGCGGGCCAACAAGAACACTATTCGTAATCAGGCGTATCATTCATAACGATGATTGGACGTGGAGAAACACACTCCTATAGATTCTCACACGTCGTCAAGTGATTTAGGAACTCAAATTCGTCTCGTCTTTAGTTTGGCGATCTTGTGTTTTAGTGGTTTTCTGGTGGCTTTTGAGTGGAGTTCAAAAACCCTGCGGCTGTGAAATGCGCACAACTCTCAGAGGTCACTGCAGCCTTTTCAAATTAATTTAACATCATAAAAGAATTCACAAACCGATGATGAAACGCCCGCGTGGAGACGACTACAACTTGGTCTTGGCTGCTAAATGACATTAATTGGGCTCAGGGGGACGACCAGAGCAAGAGCAGTCAGGTGTCAGAAACCAAACACGCTCCTCCACCCCCCCCCCCCACCCCCCCCCGTCTGTCTCCATCCTCCCCTTCATCATCGCCACTGCATACCTAAGCAGCTGCTTACCTTATTAACATTTCATAGCGAGGAGGAGGAAGAAGAGAGTCTAGGCTGTGAAAACAAAGCGTATTTCCAGCGTCTGCATGCTGAGTAGAGGAGGGCTGTGAGGCGCTCATGTGCTATATATATATATATAAATAACTCCGACTGCCAAGCACCAGAAACCCGTGTGTTAGAACCCGACTGTGTGACAGAAGAGGAGCGACTCAGAAAAACACAATCTGTCTGCCTCGCCTGCTCCCACGGTCAGCCTTTGTGTTATTGTCTCGCTGCTGATGAATAGATGGAACACACAGTCGGTCCGATACGTCAATAAAGGATTTTAAAACTAATTGAATTTTGGGCCCGGGTGTTTGAAACTCTTAAAATGGCCATTTCTCAGGGTGGCCCTTCTGAAAAACATGTTTGAAGAGCATCCAGATTAATGGATTACTTTTTTTATGCTCTATATCCTCAAATCCAAACATAACAGCGTGTGCAGGCAACTGCTGTGAAATCCTATCTTACAGTAGATAAAGCTCAGTCTATAAAGCGTGTAATCACACATTTGAGGCTAAAACAGACAACAATTACTTTCCTTATTGACAAAACCACACCAGAGTGAATTAGATAATAGAGCTGAAGTGGAAAGAGGCAGTGAGTCTCTACAGATATTCAGTTCTCCAAAGCATGATGCTCCCATATTTTACTCATCCTCATCCTGATCACCGTCACCATCATCATCGTTCGGCTCCTTTGAGGACATTTCTACAGAGATGACTACTGCTCGGCAACAGGGCAATGAAACTATTTCAGGAGGTGTTAAAGCTGCCGAGTCCTCACTCTTGAGATTTGTAACATTCTTCATCCAGCAGCAGCAACACTGTTACACCTCTGTCAGAACCAGGTTTACACACACACACACACACACACACACACACACACACACACACACACACACACACACACACACACACACACACACACACACACACACACACACACACACACACACACACACACACACACACACACACACCGTTAATGTAAAAATACTAATACCAGTCAGTATTACTGGTATTACTGGTACTAATTACTTTGTTATGACATTTTCATGACCTTTTACACTATGACTTTTTGATGACATGCAATACAATTACTTTTTTTATAACAAACTATACTATGACTGTTTCCGTTACATACAACTTTACTTGCAAGCCGCCCAGGTACATTTAAGGCAGCCCAAGAATATTTTGCGACCCATTTTAGCATTACATTATCTTTATAATGTCTTCAGTCCGAGAGAATGACTCCGTCCAAGATCCATTAGCAACCGGACTAGTAGTTACAGGACACATCCAGGGAGCAGATGGAGAACTCCATGGGACAAAAGGGGTTTCTGCTGCAAACGTTTGGGAAGCACAGCTCTAATGCACCACTGCCAACTCTACATAAAATTGAATAAAAACCAAATCATCCAGACTTCATTTGTGATTTCCCAGAGCCAAAAACCTTCCATCTGTTCAGTTACAACACTGAGCCGCTCCTCTTGGCCTGAACCACCAACCCTCCAGTGACCAGCACCACGTGACGGCCATCTTATCAGATGAACTGCCAGGTCAAATGGCAAGACGGGGTGAAAAAAATCAGCCATGTTACGTCAGCAGCTTCATGCAAATCCCCTAAATAGCGGTCTGCATAGTGTTTGTCTTTGACACTAAGAGGTACACTCAGATTATGAGAGGATATTATTAGAAACAGTCACAAAGTCCACATGGCTTTTTTGGGTTTCTGAGAGAAAATCCTTGTCTCTGGCAGACTGGTGGTATCACAGCGTGGAGGGCAGATGAGTCCTGGCTGAACAAAGTGTTTTTTGTCTGGCCAGGCTTTTAAAATATCCTAAAATACCACCAAAATATCTGTTTTAAACCAAACTTTTGGCACCATAACTCGAGTGAGACAAACAAAATCATTAAGTGACCCTGTTTGACTGTTCAGCTAACATTAATACAAATTTTAAAGCAGTAAGGGGTAAAATGATAACACAATCTGTCCCGTATGGTGGACACTTTAATCCAAAACCTTCAACTCCAGTATGAATCAAATTCTGAGCCCTGCACCGTGGTCACAGCATCTCCTGCACACTGGCATACACTCTATGATGTCATATAAGACAAGAACGTGTGGTCATGAACTCTAATCTAGTATGATCTAATGTTTTCATGCAGCCTTTTCATCTCTGTTTAAATGCTTTTTGTGTTGGTAATGAATGAATAATTCCTTACCACTTCGGGTAGCAGTTTGGTGGCCAGGTCGTGGATGGCCTTACCCAGAATGCACAAGGAGGACAGGATGAAAATCACGCCCAGGATGACACAGGCTCTGCGGAGTAGAAGAGACAGAAGCAAACTGCACATTAGGAACAACGCACACACAAATGAATGAGAATAAGATACGTAAAACTGCTTTTTCCTGAGACCATCAAACAATCCTGGATGACAGTTAACTGTGTCACACTGGTAAACAGGGGGAAGATGCTCTGTGAAGATTTGGTAGGAAGCAGCAGATGTCCTTTAAAAAGCTTTACCCAATTAACAAGGTCTCCAGGGAGACAAAAGAATCCACTGGAGCATATGCCCTGGTCATGCATGGCTACCGGCGTGTGTTCAATCCAGAAGGCTGCTCTCCAACCACATCTCGGGAGTCCTGGGTTTTGACCGGGTGAGGTAACCACGGCAACATCCAACATCCCTCCGGAGAGTCCACAGCAGGACCCCCCCCCCCACAGCAGGACCCCCACACACACACACACACACACACACACACACACACACACACACCCTCCCACGGCAAGTTTCGATAAAGCTCCATCTTTCATTTGGGAACAAAACTCTCTAATTCGTCTTGCTTTGACACCTCGATGCTTGTTACCTTGGCAACCGCTCTGTACCTGGGCATCACCACGCAGCCGCATATCCTCTATCAAACACAGACAGATGAAAGAAGTTATGAAGAATATTACTGATTATCTGGTTGTCAGTTGTTTTCTCACTGTCTAATAAATACACAAAAAGCAGCCATCTGTGTGTGTGTGTGTGTGTGTGTGTGTGTGTGTGTGTGTGTGTGTGTGTGTGTGTGTCTGTCTGTGTGTGTGTGTGTGTGTGTGTGTGTACATATAGCACGTATCTATATAAGTACTTGTACAACTGTGTGTGTGGGCGTTTTAGTTGCATTCATGTGATTCTCACTTTTGCTGTGTTTTTATCTGACCATTTATGCGTGAATTTATCTGAGTCTGTGTGTGTGTGTGTGTGTGTGTGTGTGTGTGTGTGTGTGTGTGTGTGTGTGTGTGTGTGTGTGTGTGTGTGTGTGTGTGTGTGTGTGTGTGTGTGTGTGTGTGCAGGAGGCCTGGCCTCTTGGTGAAGCCAATTACTGGCTGAGCGGCTCCCTGAATTTCTCCAATTAGCAGCTGAGGTGACATAATGAAGGCTGCTGTCAAATGACTGTGTGGATGTTTTAATGTGGAGATTTCAAATGAAATCTCTCACATCCATCAAAAGAACAGCTGATGAGACTGAAGACAGCAACGTTTATAGGCTTTCATGATATAAACCTGCAGTTCTGGTTTTGAATCTTACTTATACAATTACACCCAATCATTTAATCTCTTTTATTAATATCTTAACGGCAAAAGCATTTTCAGTTTTGTTCACATTGAAAGTGAGTGATTGAACACTGATGACTGAGATTCTATTTTCAGCTTTGAAGAATTTATAAGACTGAAAAACCTAAGAACCGAAATAGAAAGCATCACTGTGACAGACCCCCCCCCCCCCCCAGCACCTCACCATTCAGCCGGCTCTGAAAAGGCCCACCTGACCTCCACACACACACACACACACACACACACACACACACTTCTCAACAGGTACAGATAAGACGTGAGGCGATCGGTCCCAGCGGGGCTGAGGCTGACAAAGCTGAAGAGCCCCTTTATCTAACACACTCCTCCGCTGGACAAAGCCGACCACACACACACACACACACACACACACACACACACACACACACACACACACACACACACACACACACACACACACACACACACACACACACACACACACACACACACACACTGAAGTGGATTTCATCACTTTTAGAGGTTTGTTTTGTTCGTCACAGATGAAATATAATCAGCTGGGCAAGCTGAAACAAGGGCTCCAACATCTTATTAGATTGATTTGAAAAAATAAATGTTATGCTACCCTGCAACATGCATATCATATTTGGTCATTTGGGTGTTCTAAGACAATAAAATGCAAATTCCAGAGAAATACCTCCCTTACACTTCATTCATACATCTTTTAGTGATTTTAATGCCTGGGATTCATAGAATTGACATTTTTTAAGGCCTTTAAAGTGTGCATTGAAAGCTGAAACGTGGTTTTTGCACCAGGTCTGAGTTGATCCGGGGCTAAAGGTTACTGTACTCACATGTACTCGCGGTGTGCCGAGTGGACGGCTGCGGCGTTGCTGTACCGCCACAGCACGATGACCGAGGACAACACGTCCAGCGTGGCATCGAACTGCAGAGGAAAAACAAATACAGTGTTACATTCTCTTCACTACGGCGTGCAGCGTAGCATTTGGGGAAAAAAGTGGAGGATTTATGGTCGACTTACGGCAAATCCAAACGCTGAAGCACTGTGGCGCATGATGGAGACAGCTGGATAGAAAAACAGAAGGAAATACTGAACAACAAGATACAACTGATTTATATATATATACAAATATTCAGAAACAAATGCTCATTTAATGGGGGAAAACACACACATCCATCCATCTTTAATCCCCAATCTTCATATATATGGGCATCTATTCTGCATATGATGTTACATGAATTGGTTTCTGTCTTTTTCAACAATATGCTGTGCTCCATCACCTCATGCAGACATTAAAACACCAACATGAAAGTCTTTTATTTTGCAGGAGTACTTAGAAAGATTAATTTCCTGTCACTGTCTGTGTACATGGCCCGTTGATAACGAGCTGTAGATGTGTTGAAAACATGTAACCATCCGCACACCTGCAATGGCGGGAGGAGACGGAGGGAGAGGCAAACGAGATAAAGATGCAGATAGATGGAGGGGAGGAATCCTCTCCTCTCCTCCCAGGTTTATTTTTAGCGTCGCTCACTGGGGGCCAGACACTCAGCCTCAGCCCTGCATGCAGAAACACAGCATCTCTCTCCCCGAGCCTCCTCTCGTTGTCTCTCTGCTGCAACGATAGTGAAATCAAGATCCCCCCCCCACCACACACACACACACACACACACACTTTCCCCATATTTTTCCTCTCCTCCTGCGGTCTTCAAAGCTCCCCTTTTCTTCATCCATCCTTCGTACCTTTATTGTTTCATCTCTCTCTGGGCTGAAGGCGCAATCATCCACTTCCACAGACGTGAATGAAAACAGAAATGAATGCTGCATTCGGTTCAGGTTTTTTTTACACAACACTTTAACACACATGAACAACCCTTGAATACAAATGAGTAGGCGGGATGTTTTTTTGTTTTTTTTAATCATGCCAGAGATCTGCAGGGATGCGGCATCGAAGCTTTAACTACTGATTGTACAAAAATATCTTTTTTTTTGGTCAATTTGGCAAAAAACAATGAAAATAACAAAACCCTGTTGTGTCACAGGATCCCTCTCATTGTTTCAGACCAAAGGATTCTGAGTGTGTAAGATGCCACATTAATAGAAATAGAAGTTTAAAAAGGGCAACAGATGGCACCATCTTGAAGCTGAATCCCGCTCATCCTCATCACTCCAAGCTCAACTTTAAGTCTCCCATAGTCAATTTAAGCAAGGTTAGACTGGTAGAAGAACAGCTAAACAGTCAATCACAGCACCACAGCTTGAATAGGTCCTGGGAAAGCATCCTGATGTGGCCTTAAGGAACAAAAGAGTAACAGTAATGTTTTTTTTCTTCCACTATGGCTCTTTGCCTGGTGAAGTACGCGTTTTTAATGGAAAAACTAATTTGTAAATGCCACACCATACAGCTACAGCACCAAACACTTCTTCTTCTTCTTTTTTACTCGTGGCTAAAGTGTCGTTCAGCTAACTGTTAGCTAATTCCTCCAAACCATAGACACCCAGCCAAACATCTGAGCAACCAATCAAAAGACGGGGTCAACTGGGGTTGCATGAAACTACAGTAATCTTGTTACTGCACATTTTCCATTTCGTACTTGCCTTCAGTTAAAAGTGATTCATTAAAAAAAAGATGCACAAGTCAACTAATACACTGTGTGTACAGTTTTGACTCTAAATGTTAAAATGTTTGGTTGACTTCCAGTGAGCACCTGGTTTTAAGAGCACTGTGGAAACCAGTTCAACCTCTGTATTTGAACGATCATCACATTGTTTATACTGTATGTAGCATATGAAATAATAAAACAGATCCGACAATTGAATCTTTGAACATCGTGGGTGGAGATGTTCTCAGTGTGGTTACAAACAAATGAAACAGCAAATAGAACTTGACAGGCGCTCCAATGCAGGTAAACAGAGAGGGAGGGACAGTGTGGACGTCGGGCTGTCACGCATCTGCCAGAGTTGCCATAACAAGAAAAAGAATGTAGCAGGCGCATGAGGATTTCTTATTTTATCCACATGTGAAGGACTTGGACACGCCATACTCTTAGTTTGCATACTTTCATGCTTATTTTTAAGTCTCATTTGGGGTCGAAACCCCCAAAGACCGTCATGACTTGGTGGCCAAAACCCCCAAAACTCCTCCTCCTCCTCCTCTTCCCTTATCCCCTCTTTCCTTCCTTCTTTTTCTCTCCTCCTAGCTCCTTCATTAGGCGCGGAGGGAAGAAACGTTGTGCAAATGAATCTGCTGCGGCTCTGCAGTCGTCAAAGCCGAGCCCAGCGACGGCTAATTGGCTCCCAAGAAAGCCGGGTGGGTGTACACACACACACACACACACACACACACACACACACACACACACACACACACACACACACACACACACACACACACACACACACACACACACACACACACACACACACACATATATATATGAGTCTCCCTGCCCCCCCCTTCCCTCCCTCTTCCCTGCATTTCACATCTGACAAGAAAAAGGAAGATAAAACGCCGTCCGAGGTCCGCTGGTTTCTGGTCTGTTTCTGGAGCGGCTTTGTGCATATCAGTGTGGAGCACTCTGCTGTCATCGTTGATTTTTTTTAACAGTTGGTGAACTGATGGTGTTTTGTCTCGCTGTGCTGTTGTAGCAGTGCGTGCGCCTCGTTATTAAAGCTGCGGCGAGGGCCTCCGTTACATTTCCTCTTATTAAACTCAGTTCTACTCTGTTCTTAAAGGATTGCAGACAACAGAACGTGACCTGGAGGTGACATTCTGGGTCACATGACGCCAAACTCCTGGGGATGAGAGAGTGGTATGCATCTTCTCATCTAACTCTCTAAACTTTATGTAAAGTAGGGCCAGTAGAGGTGGGAATCTCTACCTATGTAACCTGCTGTTAAAAGCCGTTTTCTTTCTCTATAGATGTCACCAGCCAATGGGAGTCTGAGTCAGACTGGACCAAAAAAACAAAATGCAAAGTCTGTACCGATTAACTGCAGCTGCCTGCCATTAATAATATTCACACACACTGTCTCAGATAGGCCGATTGTTTGAATACTGATAATGTTTGACAGGGCATGTGACCCAGCAGTCATCGTGCAGAGCTGACGGGGAACAGTTGCAGGTGGTGGTGGTGACTGGACCGGCACCCTGCAGGCCGCTAACAGCCGAAAGACACTGCCGGACTTTGGGGGTTTTGAATCCCAATGAGGTCCTTCCTAGCTCGAAAAACCCACCGACCAGCGAATAAGTGTATTTGAAACTCAAAATGTGTGTACTCAAAACGCTGAATTATTCTTTTAATGAAAAAATAATAATTCTATAAATCAGCCTGCTTTGTTGTAAGCTTGTCAGCATGTTCTAATCAATATTTAAATAATGCTATAAAGGCAATATTTTCGCTTCATATTCTCTTTAACACATATAAAGACGGCAAAAGAAATGATCTCTTTAGAATTCAGGTCACTAATGATATGCAGTTATGCAGGAGTAATGGTGTTCTTCCACTGTGTGCTTTCTATACGCCCTGAATCCACTATGTCCTCTCTTTGATATATGTTTTATGTATGATGTGACCTCATGCAGGGAGCTCCCCTATAGAAACATCCGCGTCAGGGGAGGATTGTGATGCTAACAGCTGGTTAGTAACAGGATTCTCACACGCTCTTGGCCCGTTCTGAAAAATGCTCCTGTTTACAATGGCACTCCCTGGCGAGGTGCCAGAGAGCCAGCGACAGATTTACAGAAGCGAGTGTGAACGAGTGTTTGACGAGGGATCACGCAACTGGTGCGGCGGTTGTTTTGTTTGCTAATTAATGTTAGTTTTGACTGTAGTATCATTACAGGGAAGGTGGAGGTAGAACTAAAAGGAGTCGTTGCACAGTAATGATAGCATCCTAGTGAGTCTAATATTTGACATGAAACACTGTTTAGACGTGATATCAACAGGAATATAAAATGTTTAGCACTGATTCAACGTTTTTAATCACATTAACTTCACAAAAAAAGGAGGAATGAATTATGTGTTTGTGTTTATAGATATAATATCATAAAGCATCCGCAACTATGTGGAGCTGGATTCCCTAATTTGCAATGAACCGACCTTTTCCAGATTGGAATGTTTTATGCACAAAAGCGACTTAACCCACCCACGACATAGAAGGAAGCCGGCCTTCCAGTCCTGCTTCAATCCCAGCGCTTCCTTATCCGAACAGGAAGTGGGCAAAATGTTTTGAAACAACACGGACTGAACTCAGGAAGAGGCTCTGATTTCCAAAACAAAACTTCCCCTCACTTCAGCCACTTCGCTCCTTCACGACTTCCTGGGTCGCCTCACTTAGTCTGACCCAATTGGTCCAACTAATCGAATTCCAATTCTTCATTTCATCCTCAAACAAGACTCCAATTAATTTTCTTCACTTCTTCGGTCTGTTTTCCATGGGGAGAGCCAGAAATCGAAATAAACCAATTATGTGTGTGTAATGACTCCGGCCTGGTGTTGGATCACTGTTTACTGGAATCACCAGACCTCATGAAAAGCATGTCCAGTTCGCACATGAACGTCGTCATATATTCTGAAAAAAAGGTCTCCTGCATTACAGGAAACTCATATCTCTGCACATCTGCAAAGAGATATTTGAGGTGGTTCAGCTCCACTGCAGCAGAGCTCGTCCTCTTTTCTTGTGCGTCCGTCAAACACGATAATCTGCATTTTACTGCAGGAAGAGGCATTGGTTGAGTACGGCGGTATGTGGTGGCGACAGAATCTGTGATGCTTTTAAACATACCTTAACACATAATCATCTCTAACTGCCTCACTGTCTCTCAAATGTCTAAATAATCTGCAGGATATTTTTCAAAAGATAGCTTTCCAATCCAATTCCACCAATTAAAAACATGATGAAACATAACTTGAATTAGATCTACAGAGTGAATCACTTCGGTTCCAAAATAGATTCAAAGAGAGGGAACTTTTGACACGCAGAGATATTTAAAAACCAGAACTGATGCAAACATCTGAGGGAATTCTTCCATTTCTCTTCTCAAAGTCAAAACCCAGAACGTATACGACAAAGACAAACCCGTTCTGCCTCTGAGAGAAATAAAACTTGACGGCACAATGTTCCATGTTTTTTCATTTGAAGTGAAAGCAGTGGGGATCTAAAGGTTTAATGAAACAGGATCTGGGAATGAAGCGTGGACTGTCAAAGCATTCTTCATGTTGTCTTTAGTTGTGTGTTGTTTAATCAAGCTGTTGGGTGTCACATTGATCTGCAGGGCGACACAGTAATTAACAGAACCGTCCCTGAACCGGAGAACCAAGTTTTGGCAGATGTCTTTGACCAGAAGTGTTAAAAATAGAAAGCATCGCTTGATGTGAGCCAGAGGACTCGTGGAAATGGGAAAAAAGACTGTACTCACTGAAAGCGACGATGGCCAGGATGATGGTGATCCCTATGGAGATCCAGGACACCCACAGAGCTTTCTTGCGGTAGTTCTGCGCTTCGTGAGGCTTCAGGCGCATGCTGCTTTCCAGGAGACCTGCAGAAAAAGAGCATTCGTATTATTGTATTAGCAAACTGATGAGCATTAAACAGACCATTATTATTATTATATGGATGGGGCTACATGAGTTATTGCATATTTCTAGAATACATGGAGCTTCAACAGCAATGATAACGACATCGTGTGTCAGAATTCTAAGGTTGAGCGGTTAATTATCATTTACTAATTAGCACTTAACACAAAGTACAGCTGTTCAAGATTTAGGCCTAAACCAAAGCATTGGACAGCTTAAAATTGGACCTGACGATAGCATTACGGAGAAACGTTATGGGATCATGAGAGCGGTCCATCCTCAGGGGAGTGCGAATGTCTGAAAACATAATTTCATGGAAATTCATTCAAAGTTGGCAAGGCATTTCCCTTAAAATCACAATCGTTCAACACAGGTGGCGCTAGTGGAAAAGTCAGGGGGGATCACCAAAGTCAGAGAGATTCATTCCCTGGGGACCATGAACGACATTTCAAGGCAATACACCCGATGGCTGATGGGATATTTCAGTCTGGACCAAAGAGGTGAATAAAACAATGTGAGAAGTTTCATGACCCCCAGCTAAACACTGCTTTGTGTGAGGGGCCACAAGTCAAAAAGGGGCCCTAGTTTGATATGTAAGACTAACTGGTATCCTGTTTGTTAAGTTTGTAAATTGCACGTACAGCCACTTTACCACTCTATCAATAGATCCTGCTCCCATTTCATAGTGCGAGTTATTTTCCCTTTCCCTGAGAAAATACATTCATTCAGTTCTCCAAACACATACTTAAAATGCGACTTTCACACTTTCCAGGCAGCAATTTCCATTTGTTTCACTTTGGTATGAGTATGAACTCGCAGAGGCTTGAAATGAGTCGTTCAATTCAAAGGAGCATCGTGTCTGCTTTTGTTTTAGTCACAGGATTGTTAGGAAGTAATATTTAAAAGGGCACCAATCTTGGCACCCTCATAATAAGAATAAGAATAAGAATAAAAATAGAAAATACATCCATTCCATGACAGCGACAAAGATATTGCACATATCGACATGACATATCTATTATCTAAGGTCAACATCAGACTACTTGGGAGTGTACCTTCAGGAGCAACTTGTTAGGTCTTGCCCAAAAGCATTAAAAAATGGAGAACAAAACACACTTTTTATTTCTAAGGTCAACATCAGACTACTTGGGAGTGTACAAGCGTAGGAAAAGCATTAAAAAAAAGAACAAAACACACTTTTTTTTTGGTTTAAATTGATGCTTTCACACTTTTCCAAAATAAATTAACTTATTTATCCACAAAACCTGTAATAACAGTAATTTAGGAAGCCTATGCTGATCAGAATAGTCTGTATTCCACATTCCAGCAGCTCTGTAAATAATGTATGATATTGATCATGACATTAAGATTCCAGTGAGTGATACATGGATGTTAATAACCTACCTCCATCGTCTGTGCTGTCTGTTATCTTCATCTCCTGGTCCATCTTTAAACCCTCTCCCTGACTTTCTGTATTCTGCTGCTGCTGTTCCTGCTGCTCAGAGTCCGTCTGCCCGTTCACCACAGCCGGGTCCGGGACGGTGGAGGAGTCTGGCGGTGTGGGGTCCGTCATCTTCTCGGTCCAGGTCGAGTGAGAAGCTCCAAGAATGTCACACCTGGACGAGACGTGCAGGCTCTCTGCTCTGGGAGGAGGATGAGGATGAGGAGGATGAGGAGGGAGACTCCTTCTGCAGGGCTGCAGGTCCTGCAAATTGCGCACAGTGAGGATAAACCCAACCGGAAAATAAGAGATGTTGAGCTTCAAAACAAACCTATTTTGTCACCAGAATTAAAAAAAAAAAAAAAAACACATTAATGTTAGTTACATTACAGAAAGGTGGAGAACTAAAAAACTCAAAAACTAGTATTTGACATGAAACACTGGAATATAAAATGTTTAGCACTGATTAGTCGTTTTTAATCACATTAACTTCACAAAGATGTAGGAGGAATGAATTATGTGTTTGTGTTTATAGATGTAATATTATAAAGCATCCGCAGCTATGTGGAGCTGGATTCCCTAATTTGCAATACAAATAATACAAAAGTACATTTTGGTCAAATAGAAAATACATCTTTTTTTTTGCAGATTTACCCCATGTTTCAATTATCATCCAATTATTTCAGAGGTTGAATTTGTTATTCCTCTATATATTTATTGCTAGTTACATTTTAAATCAGGCATTCAAAAAGTTGAATTTATAAAATGCATTATTATGGATAAACTACACAAAGGTAGCCTATAGTGTCCCAATGTTGTTAAAATGGCGTTACTCCAAATAACATTCAATCAGTCATTTTTTTATATTTTATAAAACTCACATAAACTTTGACTTTTATAAAATATAGTCATTTTTTATATTTTAGCATAGACTTTTCAGGCTAATTGAAACATCTGACTTTTATCTTTTATCACTAACTAAATGCTTTAAGGTTGAATAACAGAGTTTCCATGAAAAGAAACAGGCTTGCTTTTTATTTTGAAGGCTCTCTCCGGTCCTGGTGTGGTGTCATAACTGTGTGCTGACACAAACTGAATGCTCTCAGACTGGAGAGCAGCAGACAAATGAGATGTGTTCACAGCAGGCTGCCATTCACGACCCAGTGCAAACAGCCACACCTGGACTCTAATTACTTAAGTTCAAGACACCTGCTTCAGTGGTAATTACAGAACAAGTGAGCCACAGAGGTTTTCCTCTACACAATCACCATGTGGGCCCTGTCTCTTTCTTTATATTGTTTATTTACCTTATGTTTATTTCATTTGTTATGCTTTTTATTTTTCTCTATCTTTCTTATCATCTGCCTATCATGTTGGTTTAAATGGATATGTTTTGCTGTTTTTTATTGAAACATTTGTGAGATTGTACATGTAGGATAGTTCAATAAATAAATGAAAATAAATAAACATTGTTATATCCTCCTCTATGGAATCTGTGAAGACGACGACGATGATGATGAGGATTATTTTAAAATAATTTTCTTGAATCAAATAAGCACATTCAGTACCAGTCAAAAGTTTGGACACACCTTCTCATTCAATGTTTTTTCTTTCTTTATTTTTTATTTTTTTCCTACATTGTAGATTAATATTGAAGACATCCAAACTATGAAGGAACACATATGGAATTATGTGGTAAACAAACAAATGCTCAACAGACCAGAATATGTTTTATATTTTAGATTCTTCAAAGTAGTTGAATAAGAAGGTGTGTCCAAACTTTTGACTGGTACTGTATATATTTTGCTGTTTTTTATTGAAACATTTGTGAGATTGTACATGTAGGATTGTTCAATAAATAAATGAAAATAAATACATAAATAAACATTGTTATATCCTCCTCTATGGAATCTGTGAAGACGATGATGATGATGATGATGATGATGATTGATGATTTATCTTCTGATCTTGAATCAAATAAGCGTATACATTCACAGAACATTGCTCACATTTCATAAGCAGACTCACTTAAATCAACCCCAATCCGGTTGCTATATAACTCTTATTCAGTAGGTTCCTACTTAGTTAAACCTACACTTCCCATTGTCCTTGTTTTGATGGATCAGCTGGGGCATTATTGTTAGAGCTTCAATAAACTAGACTTTTGTTCTCGCTTTCTGCTGCCCTTTAGTGGTAGAAAGCGAGTAATGTAAGCAACAGGGTGCTCCACCATGTGGTAAGCAATGCCCTATCTATATCCCATTGACATTTGTGCACCCTTTCAGCCCTTTGCGAGGTCAAACAGAATGATATGTATTGTATTATGATAATAAAGACATTTTTGGAATTCATTAAGAAGTCATGTTTACAGCCACAATTCAATAACAACAACAATCTGAGCTGTGGTCTGGTTCTCTTATCGTATTGTTTAAAATACACTTGTGGGTCCTTGCTCTACATGTCCCCAAGAATTCATTGATAATATAGGCCAGAGGGTGACAGATAATTGGGAGACATTTTTACAATCCACATGCACCCATTTTCAAAGCAATAGTGATACAAAAAAAATATTTCTAATGCTTCTAAGGGCTATTATTATTATTATTATTATTATTATTATTATTATTATTATTATTACACTGCTGCTGGCTAGCTGAGAGCTGCCAAACGGAATTTCGCTGTATCACTACAATGACAATAAAAACCTCTTTATCTTTATCTTTTTTTATACAGTATATATTCACAGTAAAATTAATGCAAAGCACAGTTGTGCCCCCAAGTGGCTAATCTGAGTATATCAAGCTTAATTACTATATTAACTCTAATGAATAAACAAGGAAACACCAGGATGACTATTAGTAAAAAAGAGCAAAGTATACTACCTAATACAGTACCAGTCAAAAGATTGGACACACCTTCTCATTCAATGTTTTTTCTTTATTTACAAACAAATGCTCAAATGCCTTCTTTTATATATATATATATATATATATATATATATTATATATATATATATAAATGTATATATATATATATATATAAATGTATGTCTTCTTTTATATATATATATATATATATATATATATATATATATATGTCTTCTTTTATATGTATATATATAAATATAAATGTATTTTTTTTTATATATATATATATATATAAATATATTTTTTCTTTTATATATATATAAATGTATAATATATATATAGAGGATGGTAGCACTGCTGATTCAAAACACAGATAAAATAGCTTTATATAAATGTAGCACTTATATATATTGCATATATATAAAGTATTTTTTCTTTTATATATATATATATATATATATATATATATATAAATGTATATTTTTTTATATATATATATATATAAATATATATTTTTCCATATACGATGCATATATATATATATATATCTTCTTTTATATATATATATAAACCATAAACCGGTTTCTAACCAGCCTGGGCTGCTCATCATATCTTTTATATATATATATATATATATATATATATATATATATATATATATATATATATATATATATATAAATGTATTTTTTATATAAATATATGTCTTCTTTTATATATATATATATATATATATCTTTTTTATTTATATATATATATATATATATATATATATATAAATGTATGTCTTCTTTTATATATATATATATATATATATATATATATATATATATATAAATGTATTTTTTTTTATATATATATATAAATATATGTCTTCTTTTATATATATATATATATAAATATATGTCTTCTTTTATATATATATATATATATTATTTATATATATATTTTATATATATATAAATGTATTTTTTTTTATATATATATATATATATAAATATATGTATTCTTTTATATATTATATATATATATATAAATATATGTCTTCTTTTATATATATATATATAAATATATGTCTTCTTTTATATATATATATATATATATATTTTTATATATATACAAATGTATTTTTTCCATAGCAACGAGGGGGTGCAGTACTGACCTCCGACCACCCGATCAGAGGGGTGGCGCTGTTCAGAACCCATCTCACCGGTTTCTAACCAGCCCGGGCTGCTTCACCATGTCGTCCTTCCGGTGCTCTCCCTCCCGATGCTAGCACCGTCGGGCTTGGCTGCGGGAGCGTAATGGCGGTGCACCGGGGACCCTCTACGAAATGGCTCTTCACCCGGGAGCAGCTCGACAACACCCCGAGTCGCCGCGGAGGGATCGAGGCCGACAGGGAGCTCTCCTACCGGCAGCAGGCCGCCAACCTGATCCAGGACATCGGCCAGAGACTCAACGTGTATCCTCCCTGGAGATAGCCACCTAGCTTGAGTTAGCATTAGCTTACAGCCTGGTAGGCCGGGACAACAAGGGTTTCTCCAAGTTATAACACCACAATGTGGATGATAATAACATCTATTTCAAACATTTGCATAATGATGTACTGTAATATATATGTAATTTAACTAAAATAACACGTGGTGTGGGTGTAGCTAGCTGGTAGCATTGAGGCCTGCTAGCTAGCTTAGCTGTTGTTTTGTGTCCTTTCCATTGTTAGCTTTGAGCCAGAGTGAATCAGTGACACGTGAGGCTGGTTGCAGGTGTGGAATTAAACATGTAAACACGTTATAATGTGATTATTACACGTTTTGATGTGTGTTTGTGCTGATCTTCCTCCCATGTGTTCCTCCTTAACTTAAAGCCCAGCTCTCAACTGATTATCAACACTGCTATAGTATACATGCACAGGTTTTATATGATCCACTCCTTCAGCAAATTCCATAGAAACGTAAGTACCACTGCAGTGTCATAATTACTGGTGGCACCCTGTGAAAACTGAACTGAGGTTGTGTTTTTTCTTCTTCCCCCTTCTCTCTCTCTCTCTCTCTTTAGGTCATTTCTCAGACTACGTTGTTTCTGGCAGCCAAAGTTGAGGAGCAGCCCAGAAAGCTGGAGCATGTCATTAAAATAGCCCATGCCTGCATTAACCCACAAGAGCCAGCCGTAGACACTAAGAGCAACGTAAGTAAACTACGACCAAAGGAGCAGGATTTACTCAGTTATGAGGCTCGGGAGAGGAAACGACGCACTGAAATGCATCAGAGCAGCAACAGAGTTGTTGAGTCATTTGATCAAATAGAAATGCTTGCTTCTCTACTGCTTTTATGACAGTCACATTTCAAATCTGTGAGTTGTGGACTGGTTGTTTGGGACAAAACTATTACATTACAGTCATTTAGCAGACGCTTTTATCCAAAGAGACTTACAATAAGTGTATTAACATAGGTATTCAAGAGAACTACTAGTCACCAGAAGTCATAAGTGCATCTCCTTTCTTAAACAAGCATCTAAGAGCATAAACCAGAGCAAAAGTACAGAAACAAACTAATACCAATACAATAAGTGCAACAAACTAATACCAATACAATAAGTGCAACAAACTAATACGAATACAATTAAAAATTGAAGGCAATTGTTTCACTTCATTTTTCTAGAATGATTAATACACAGTTAAAATACAGTACCAGTCAAAAGTTTGGACACACCTTCTCATTCAACTGCTCTGAAGAATCTAAAATATAAAACATATTCTGGTTTGTTGAGCATTTGTTTGTTTACCACATAATTCCATATGTGTTCCTTCATAGTTTGGATGTCTTCAATATTAATCTACAATGTAGAAAAAAATAAAGAAAAACCATTGAATGAGAAGGTGTGTCCCAATTTTTGACTGGTACTGTACTTGTTAGTTGTGAAGTTGCCTCCGCTAAAGTCTGATTGATATAAAGTTGACATGATGATAAAAAGACAGTTGTCAAATATAAGTTTAAAATTGATTGTACTCACTGCATAATGTGCTTTGGCTGCCTTGTTGTCCACTCTGTCACAATTGGTTGTAGCTAGAAAGGAAAAAGATAATTTGGTTAATTTACTCAGTGAACTGCAATATATAATAGTATTTATACAGTTAGTAGCCTCTACCTTCCCTCTGCCTGGTTTGTGTCGGCTTTGAACCCCTTACATCAAGCACAGAAACAATGCACAAGCCTAAACATATCAGCTTTTCAACCCGCTGAAAAGCCTGATCGTCTGGCAATGCTTTTATTTTGTAGGAATGCTGATAACAAGTTGAATCAAGCCGATTTTAAAATTGTTCATTGATCTTTTCCAGGCATTCCAGCAGCAGACACAAGAGCTTGTAGCACTGGAAACAATAGTGCTGCAAACGCTGGGTAAGTGCTACCAAAGCTATTTTATCTGTGTTTTCAATCAGCAGTGCTACCATAGTACTTAGTTATTTTAACGATTGCAAACCACAATATCACACTCGACTTCTTATTGTGCTGGCACCAGTGGCTGATCGTCTTCATTCAACATCTTTTATTGCAGGTTTTGAAATAACAATCGATCATCCACACACAGATGTTGTGAGGTGTTCCCAGCTAGTGCGAGGTATAACCTTCTTTCTCGGCTTTTCTCGCTGTGTATTACTTCCACAGAACTGTTTTGAAAATGTTAAATCATTAATTCTCTCTAAAGTCAATTATTTACCTGCTGTTATTAACGACACACTAATGTGTCGAAGTTTAGTCAAAGTGCAACGTTTTCAAAGTATCAGCTCGGTTCTAAAATGAACTTTCTCCTTCTTTTACAGCAAGCAAGGATTTGGCACAGACTTCCTATTTCATGGCTACCAACAGGTTATTATCCTGTTCCCATTATTGCACTGTAATGGCACACTATAGCTTCCTGTCCTGCAGGGCCCCTTCCTGTGTCAACGCCCTGTTTGCGCCTGGGTCTCTGGGAACCCCCTCGTGTGGGGAAGTACCGGCCGGGCTGCTGTGTGCGGTGTATTGTACAAGGGCTCTGTTGGCACATAGGGGTTGAATGCACAATGTGGAGTGTAGTGGTGCTGTTTACCTCTCAAGGTTGTTTGGTACGGAGTGCATATGTCTAAAGAAAGAACTCAAATGGTAGCCTGAATATAGATTGCCACTAAAGATTCTTAAACTTATAGAGTGCTTTGGTAAGTATAGTTTACAGTTCTCTTTCAATTTTTTTGCACATTTTTCACCCTAAAAGAGCTAACAATGAAACGCCAAACTATACTGCAAACTGAATGCTTGTGGCAATGCAGATTTTTATCTCGTAGTTGTATAATTCATTTGTATCGTAGTACTGTAAATATGGCAGCAGCAATTCGCTACGTAATGATTAAGACTTAATATACACAGATCTTCGGATTTTGAAATTATTGTGCTGTTGTTATTTCACTTTTTTGTTCTTACAGAGGCTGCTAGTTTGATATGCAAGTCTGAGAGATTGATGTTCCCAGCAGATGATGGTAGATAGGTTCTCTTAATTTGGGGTTATGCACAAAGAATGAAGTCTAGATTGAAGTGGTCATTGACGATACTGAAGATATTGGAGGAATAATATCTTGAGAGAAATGTTCATATTGTTGCGGCATTTCTCCAAGACCGGGTGACCTAACAGAAGAAGTGGCACTCTGTTTGACGATGTGTCACACATAGGACTGTAAATAATGTTGATAACTCTTAACTCAAACTATATTTACCTTACAGCCTATTTATTTCTGCATTTTGAATTCTAACACTGTTCATAGCTTTAAATGCAACTCGCATGAACACTAAAACGCGTCATCGCAGTTTCTGCTTTGCCTCTATGGGTATTGTAAAACAGCAACGTTGCACTTTTGCTTAGCGAGAGACATTGCACTTGCTGATATTAGGAATCGGATGTAGGAGTGTTTAAAGTCTTGGTTTAACTTTCAGTGTGATTTTGAGACTCTTGATAAATACAAGCTTTAATACAAAGGATCCAGTTTGCAGTGTAGTTTGGGATCAAGGGTGCATAGACGTCTGTGTTTCTCAGTCTTAAAGTTCCCGTGTTTGATGTTGTAAAGTCTCAGTGATGACGGCGTTAACTGCTGTCTGCGCTTATTCCAGTAGTTAGTGGATTTTAATTAATTTGCTTATTAGTAGTGATTTACTAGAGTAATTGCTCATTAAGAGATTGAGAAACACAGTTTTTGATGTTTTATAATTTCCCCCTTTTTAAAATTTAAATCTAAACACACTAATGTGGCCAAATCCAGGTTTAATATATCATATGAGACTATGTGTGTGTGTCATTCATACACTTAGGAAGATATCCTAACAGATAGGTTGTATTAGCTGTTCCCGTACTATAAGGTAAGGCTGTGTGTATGTGATTTGAAAATAATATTAGTCTGCTTGTGGGTAAACATCTGCTCTGTAAATGTTGCCTCGTTAAACCCTCTTAAATGAATATTATATATGCATTTTCCAGCTGACGGTTGTGTCTTTCTCTTCTGCTTCTTGTCTCCGCCCCCTGCAGTTTGCACCTCACCACCTTCTGCCTGCAGTACAGGCCCACGGTCGTGGCGTGCGTCTGCATCCACCTGGCCTGCAAGTGGTCCAACTGGGAGATCCCCGTGTCCACGGACAGCAAACACTGGTGGGAGTACGTGGACCGCACCGTGACGTTACAGCTGCTGGACGGTGAGAGCTCCTCGGCTGGTTCATCCGTCTCTCCGACTTGTTTTACCCCTGTAGAAAGAGCTTGAGGAAGACCTTGGGTGTTTTCACTTTCCCAATAACAAGTTAATTCCTCAAAATCAATCCTGAAGTTTTTTTTTTATTATTTGTCTTGCTGCTATTGAAGTGGCTACATTCATTCATTCATTTGGACTCCATTCATGGTCCCTGGTCGCCCTTACTGACATTGCCTTATCCTTAGTGGCCAATGTATTGCAGTCTTAGGCACGCTCCTGGTCTTAATCAACAGAAAGAATCAGAATGACGTGTTGGCACTGAGCCTGCAGTGTGGAGAGGCGATCACTGACACAATTGTCTCCACTGTTTTCAGAGCTCACACACGAGTTTCTTCAGATCCTGGAGAAGACGCCCAGCAAACTGAAGAGGATACGGAACTGGAGGGTATGTCATAAATACTTGTACGAGTACAGTTCATACAGTGCGGCTGGAACAGGTTTGGACCGGTTCAGTGTCTCATGTCGAGCTCTGTTGTTTTTTTTAGGCTATTCAAGCAGCTAAGAAGCCAAAGACGGAGGGCCAAGCGGGGGATAGTGCCTTCCAGGGGACGTCCTTAGACGGCCTCTCCGGTGTCACCAACTCCTTCTTCCCCTCCACCTCGTCGGACTCGGACATACCCTCCCTGAACAACATCGCAGCCTCCTACGCCTCCTACCAGCCGCTGAGCGACGAGTCGAAGAGCTGCGGCTACGACCACTTCTCCGAGCCGCACCTCTCGGACTTCACGCTGGTGAAACACGAACACAAAACCTCTGGCGGGGGCAAAAACCAGCAGCTCGCCGCAAACGCCCCCACATTTTCGCGGCCGCAGAAAGTCTTGACTCTGGAAAAGTACAGAGAGAAACACGCGGCGGCGGGGGACCTGGCCCCGCAGAACGGCGTGAAGGACGAGCCGGGCGCGGACATGTACGCGCCCCCTCCGGCTCTGTCCTCGCACCATCACAAGAAGCGCTCTCAGGCGCAGCAGGGCGGCCAGTCGGGCGACGGCAGGAGAGACAAAAGCAGCTCTAAAAAGGGCCGACTGCAGCCGTCTTTCGCCGAGAACGGCTCCGCCACGGGCGAGGAGCTTAAGATGAGGATCAAAGTTTCGTCCGAGCGCCACGGCGGCTCAGAGCAGGGTGGGACTCTACCGGGCAAAGACAAGCACAAAGAGCACCGTCACTCCAAACACGGCCACTCGCACCCGTACTCCCTCAGCAAGGGGACGATAGAGAACGCCTCCTTATCGATAAGACCCGACGTCGGTTCGTCCAGCTCGTCCCGCAAGAGACCCCACTCCGACGCCGGCAACCACAATCACAACAACCACCACCACCACTCGTCCAAGAGCGGCAGGAGCAAAGGAGGCCTCGGCTCCTCCCACTACGCGACGGAGGGCGGCCAGAGGATGATGGAGCACCACGGCCACGACGGGAGCAACGGCGTGCTGCCCGTCAACGGCCAACACACCGACTACAAAGACACTTTCGACATGCTGGACTCTTTACTAAGTGCCCAAGGAATGAACTTGTAACCCTCGGAGAGTCCGCAGCGTTGTCTAGAATAAGGTATTACCATGTTTAAAAGAATTTAAAAAGAAAATGAATTTATTTGTCTTTAAGTTATCACAATTCCGCATCGCCCTCAGTCGTGTCTACACACTGATTATTGACGATTTTAAACTGTCAGAAAAAATGTAAAATGATATGCATAGAGCTGTGTACTACTAGCTTGCAACAACAACAAAAAGAAGTTTTAAGAACGCGGCTGGAATAATGAGATTTTAAACATTCTTTTAGCTGACTATTATGATTTTTAACGTGCATGTTTGAAGTCACACAAAAGGGAAGGCAAAGCTAGTGTTCGCAGCCGTCGTGACAGTTTACAGACAGTTGTTGTTTTATTGTTGTTGGGTTTTTTTTTTGTATGTTGAGACATTTTGTTCCACTGAAAATCTCAGGTCTTGAACTTTTTTGATATAAGAACGAATCTTCCTCTGTTTGGGTTTCATTACCTGTATCCGTGGAGATGCATCACCTCGTCTGTTTAATGACGACGACGAAGACGGCGGTCTGCTTACATTTCAAAGAGAGCATCAATAGTTAAAAAAAAAGAAAAGAAAAAACAATACAAATATGAGGCAGAGTCAGAGTCATTTGCTGTCTATTTGCTGTCTATCGGGACTTCCAAGGCCGCACCTGAACTTAATGTGCAGACTCTCTATAGAGCTACAAATGAAGTTTACGTTACATCTGCTGTGAAAGTGCATTTAAGATATATCGGCTAAAATTACAAAAAAGGGCCTTGTGATTGTACCTCGTCAATGGCTATACAGTATGATACATGTTATTAACTATCAGAAAATACAGATCTCTAAAATAGGATTGTGTATATATGACTGTAGTTCAGATTTCAACCTGTCGGTTTATTGCATCAGTCCAAACCTTCCTCCATTCAGTGTATCTTGAGATCTAAAGCAGACTCTGTATTGATGAACGTATCCTCAATTTGTGTATTGGGAGCCCAAATAAAGGTGTAAAAGTCAATTTTTTTACACATCACAGCGATTTTTCTGTTCTAAAGTGTCTGACGTGAAACCAGAAGTGTGCATTTTGGTTTATTTGGTGGGGAAGGGTAAGCAATTCTGTAAGGTGACATTGAACATAACAAAAGGCTTAACTTTTTAACAATGGAACGACTAATTTCATTATCTAAGGATATACCAATTCATTTCTCATTTATTCCTTAAAATGTTTGCAAATTGTTAAATATCAATAGTTAACAGACACCATGTGTTTTGTTGAACCCAAGATATTCAGTTTAACGTCATTAAAGATGAAGCAAAGCAGCAAATATTTACATTCTAGAAGCTGAAACCAGTTAACTCTTCACATCTTTGCTTAAAAAAACTTAATCACAATTGTTACTAATCACTTTTCTGATCTTTGTCTAATGGAAAGAGATAAAGCTTAATCCAGCTCTACTTACTCGCTTTTTCCAAGGTTTTCAACTGCAACTTGCTTGTCTTCCTCTGTGAGATAGAAATGGAGAATATTAAAATAATTGAAACCTAAGATAGCAACTGAGCTTTCTCCAAAACATCTAAACAAACTATGGTAAATGGACTGTACTTTTATAGCGCTTCCGACCGCTTAAAGTGCTTTAACATTACTCATCACTCACCCGTTCATACACTGACTGGTTAAAAGCTCGGGTTAGGCTAGGAAGAGGTTCGTTTCTGTCAAAATGTACATCGTTAAAACTGAATATTAATTAACTTTTAAGACAGCGTTGATTCAATTAATCGGTACTGTTATAAAAGTAAATAATCAACAAAAATTAAAATACTGAGTACAAAAAATGTACTTCCGTATATACAAGGACCTCTTCCCCCTTAAATCCAAACAGTCAACATGAAATACTTGGGGTCGCCTTGACTCAAGTTTCCCTCTCAAGTTAAAAAAAACCCACAGTCCTCAGTGAAAAATAAAAAAAATAAGAATCTTAAACCCCTAATTTTGGCCCGGAAAGCACATGGAGCATGCAAAAATGAAAAGAACTGCCAAATCATGCAGATGGTTTAATCCCAGCCTCATAACATTGGATTTATTCCCCATTGAATATAAGCCCCTTGCTGCATGTGAAGATAAAACAGACATTTATGTCAAACGTCGCCAAAGAACATTCTTATAAAAATAAAAAAAACCAGAACGCACAATGGTCACTTCCTGCCACCTCTCTGCTTACACACAGTGGATTGATCTATTGATTATGCTGCAGGCTGCGTACTTAACAATACTGATCAAATGAAATGACCAGCTTTCAGCAGGGGCTATGTTTAAAAGAGCCATACTGGAGCTCCAATAGGGTGCTGAGGTGATTAGCGGTTGCTGTGTTGCTAAATTGGTAATGCTAATGGGAGTAATGAGGCATGATTGGAAATCCAAGTTAAACCACTGCATGAGCAGAATATTTAAATGAGTTTGGGCCGTTTTACATCTGAGGATGCTTTTTTGTCTTTTTCTTTTTAGTAGCTAAACTACCTGAGGGCTGTTTTTCTTCTTTTGTTCTTCCTGGAAAGACTGTTTGTCAGTGAAACCTGCCATTCGGTCCCTCCCAACAAAAGCCCTCACAGGGCTCTCAAGGTTCAGCTTTGGACTCTCGCACAATTGCGGCTCGTCCGTGGGTGGAACATAAATCCAGTTCCTGATAATTAACCAGCACCCTCAGAGCAGACGCAGCGCTTTCGCCGAGTATTACCTTCTAATTTTAGCGTGGAAGACAATGGGGAAATTCAGCGGGTAGCACGTCAGTGAAAACGCAACCATCTGGACATTCTCGCCCGCACTGGTGGGAGGGTGATGATTTATTTTCAGCAGCCCTCTCGAGCTGAATAAGAGACGCCTACTGCTTGATAAATCCGCAGAGGGGAAGAAGAAAACAGAGAGATGCTTTTCTTTTTTTTGTGAGCAACAAATCCCAGAATTAAGAGCCATCTGAAAGGAAAACACCGTCCAAGCTCTAATTACAACTGAAAAGATGGCAACATGTGCAGCCGTGCAAGCCTCAAACACAAAGACTATTATTACCATTATGATCGTTATAGCAGCTAAAGCAGCAAATTAAAAGTAAATGGATGGTTAAGTCGCACTTTTAAAAGATGATTTGTAGAGCATATTCTTTATGTTATCATGGATGCAAAAAGGTGACAGCATCATTTAAATGTATTCAGTTTGGGACAAGAATAAAATGAGCCATTTGTCAAAGAATTGCAGATTCTAGATACAGTACAGCAATAAATCCTTCTTCATCCATACATAGCTGTTTAACCGCCTCACATCCACTAGATGGCAGTATTACCTTTGGCCTTTTTTACCACCAGCAGGGCCGACCAGCCGCAACACAAACATCCAGCATCGTTTTCTCTGCTTTTGGGAGGGATTTAATTTTTTATAGAGCAAACAAGACGCAGTGTTGAATAACCTTGAGAAGAAAAAACAACCAAAAACAGGACGCCGCTTTTCATGCCACCAATCCAAGGTGCCTCTCAGCGCACTCTTGTGATCCTCAGTCACAATAATGTGTCAGCTCGCAGGGCCGGATCCATCTCATTAACAGATTCAGATAACTGTCGGGGACGGCCGATTGGAACTCGGACAGAGACATTCCAGGAAATGTCACGGGGCACTTGGGTAATTTCGCCCTGTGGAGTTGATGAAAAAATAAAAGGCCTTTTACGCAGAGCAGGCATACGGTGCCACTCGTGCCCATGTGAGTCTTAATGCAAATGATGCCCAGGAAATTGTGCGGGAAAGTGGCATAATTATAAGCCATTGAAAGTCCATTGTCATTCCTGTCTGAGAGGTCCCTCTTGAAAAATCAGGAGCTGATGGAAACCCCTTCTAAGTACCTGAGATAGAGCCGGAGGGAGAACGACTGGCCTGAGCTGCCATTATGCCATGGTAACGCAATTATATCCAATGATTGGCAGCAGCATAAATTAGCCTTCCGTCTTCGTGGTGTGGTTTACTTTTTTTTTTGGGCTCAGGTATCAATGTTTCACTTGCTCAAAAAAAGGAGCAGTGGTGCTCTCTTTAGCCAGCTGTTTTTCAGTGAAAAATAAGACATTATTTTACAGTTTTCCCTCCGTAATTATTCCCTTTACTACCCCGGTTTATTTCCTCCGCCCCGATGCAAATGCATCCTCTCGCTGCCCCTCGGACACCAGAGATTCATGTTTGTGGTGGGAACCGCACAGCACCAGCTGTCCTTTAAAAAGAGACGGCTACAAAAAAAGATATAGTTGATGTGAAATGTCTTCCTCCCTACTCGTCCCCAATCATCAATAATTCACCGGCTTCGACATTTGAACTAATTATGGTGCACCAATGGCCTATTTGAGCAGGGTCCTGTCAGATGAAAGCTGCTCGGTCCTCCCTGTCAGCGGGTGCAGGCAGCGAGAATGAAGCGACAGCAGTGGCGGCTGAAGCCATTAAAATGAATGGAAAGTACCTTGAACAATCGTACACCTGTGACACACACCCCCACACACACACACAAACAGAAACTGCTGCCTCAAATACACTCAAACACACACAAACACACACACCTTTAACATTTGCTGCCTCACACACACTCACAGACGTACCACACAAATAAAGGGGAAGAAATAAACACGAACTGCCGCCTCACACACACCCAAACGCAGACATGCATAAACATGATGTGCTACAGTAGCTTGCGCACACAGAAACACACACATACACACACACATACATTCTGACGTGCCCGCCACCTGTGTGGGTTGTTTGGCCTCCTCATCCAGACCTCTCTGGTTTTAATTAGCCCGCCGCTGAAGTGTTTTCCTTTTCATATTCTCTGAAGGGCAATGATAACGGCTACAGCCGAGATGGAGGCTCTCCGCTGGTTTGTTTCATTAGGGAGAGCATAACGACCCTGCAATCACAACACCAAGAAAATACCTGCCCTAATAATTATTTTCCTCCTAATGGTTCATTCTCTGCTACGGCATCTGTCATCAGCGGCTCAACTGAAAGGATTTATAAGACTAATAATAATAAGAATCATCATTATCGTGGTGCAATTGAGCTTTCAATTTCTTCCGCCAAATATGGCCCACAAGTGATAAAGAATGACACGCACCTGGATGAAAACTAAAATGTAACATGACGGTAGTACATACAGTACTGAGTTTGAAAGGTAAATACATTTTAGCAGCATGTAACTTTCAAACTATAGTTTGAAAAAAAGCCTACTTGCCTTCTTGCCAAGAGTTAGGTGAGAAGACTAACACCAGACTCATGAATGTACACTGAATATGGAGCTAAAGACAGGATCAGTTAGCTCAGCATTGCAAAAAGACCTGAAGCAAAGAGAAACAGCTAAAATGGCTCTGTCGGAAGTTTAAAAATCTAAAACTCACAAATTAACATGTTAACAAAGGATCTACCTACATAACATTAAACCCATGTAAACAACAACTGCTACTTATTACCACTCACTTCACAACTAGCATATAGACAGTTGTATGGTTCTCCTCACCAACCTCATTTTATAGCAGTAACAGGAAGCTGGTTTCGGCATATAGTGCTCTGATAAATCCACTGTACGCGACCTGTTCAGTAACTAAAAGCAGAAAGATAAATTAGCGGTAAACTAGCTAGCTGGTGAACATACTGGAGCAATTAGTAGATAAAAAGCCTGATATATTCTTTAAGGGTCGGTGGAAACCAAAACAGACTAAACGAAGGGATATATAAAAACATGAGTAAACCTCTTCTGCAGAAGACAAACTACATTTTTTGTTCTCTACATTTCCTTGACCTTCCTGACCTTAATTCCCCAAATGAATTGGATAGTTTGCTTATAATGATTTCATGGAGGGAATGCCAGTTCAAACGACTTGCGACCAAGCTGCTGGAAGCTCTAGGACGTCCAGTACTTTAACACGAGTGAAGCAGCTCTTCGGATCATCAGGTTTCCGTGGGAGATACAGCGGGGTGTCATCGGCGTAGCGGCGAAACAAAAAAAACATTATGGATTATGCAGCAGAGTGGGCGTGTGAGGAGGAGGATGAGTTGGTTATATAGAAAGCTGAATTGAAAAAAAGGTAGGAGTCGAGGCTTTCCAAAGCTGGATTTGGGTCGACGGAGCATAGAAATCTGTTTTTTTCTCTGTTCGCAGTGGCGGGGTGAAGCAGTGGGGGTGCTGCCAAGGGTTTATTGATATCTTAAGGTGAAGCAGCACAGATGAAAATAGTGACTGTGGTTACAGTTTTGAGATATGATAATGGTATCTGGCTTCCATAACTACTGCAGATTCATGTTACCATATCATGCAATAATTACACTGAAAAGTACATCCTTTTATTACTGCTGTGCCAGACAAGCACAGCAGGTTTTAAAAGCTGTCACAAGGGTTTTTATTTGTGTGTGCCATTTTCATTTTTTCACCTAATGCGATGTCAGGCGTTACAGCACTGACATCGAGATAATGACGCCAAAAAGATAGTTTTTTTGCTGCCGGAACATCTGTAATCTATTATCGACATGTCTTCAACAGCAGAGGTGCGTGTGTGCGAGGCTGCAATTCAGGCTTTTGTGTGTGCATTGGTGGGTGTAACAAAGCTAATCCTCTGTGTGTATTGGTGAGTGTGTGTGAGAGAAATATCCCATAGACGCACCTGCTGCTGGGTAATTCCTCCAGCGTGTGTTCATGTCCTCCTATTATCTTCGTTTTTCTTCTTTGAATCAGCTTCTCATTAATTCGCCAAAGAATCAATCAATCATTCCAGCACACGTTTCAGTACATCTGACACTGTAAACGGCTTGTAAAGCATATTTGCCTGCTTTTGCGACACATGCATATAAACCTGTATATAAATGCCATATTTATTTTAATTTGTTTGCCTCATTTCTCTGATATGTTGGTATTTACTGGTTGTGTCATCTTCAATCATATACAGAAATGTAATACATTAAAATTTGAATGGATACTCTGATGTCATGACGGACAGATTTTTTGTTTTAAAATTGGAACCTATTGTCCAATGTCTTTTGTGTCATCAAAAGTGATTGTTTTTGCCACTGACATGCTCACATTGTTATATGGAAATGACCCTACCGAGAATAAAAACATATCTTTACCTTCCACTTGATCCCGTCTGTTTGTTATTGTGCAATGTGACTTGTCGCCAGAAGACAATGGTAGAAACCTGTTTGCATATCTGTTGTTGTGTCCGAGTACAGACAGCGTAGCTTAGCTTTATCTTAAAATATTTTAAATATCATGGCTGAATATCAAGCTGATTTCAACAATGCGGAAAGAAAAATGTTTTACTTCTCTGTCGGGTCCTTTCCGAAAACATTTTAATAAAATCTGAGCCTGTCAGTGGCAAAAACAAGTACTTTTAGTGGACGTAAATTGAGGGTGAGGAGTTGCCTGAGCGATTACATTGTGTGGCCCATTTCCCCTCAATTCTGGATCAGTTTCAATAAACGTCAAATAGTCACTAGACACAAAAACATGAAAAAATAGGGTCCAGGTTGAAAAATACCCAGGTTACCCTATAAGTCCAAATAAGTATTGTGGTTGAGGCAAATCAACTATCGTTTAAAGGAATAGATCAACATTTTGGCAGCTTATTTTAACCCTAAAGCTCACAAATTCACCTGTTATACTGTATATGTTGTTTGATTATTTCTTACAAAAAAACAAAAAAGGATAAAAAAAAACACCAGATTGACACCTGATATGAATCTAGGACACCATGTGTTCCCAACTACCTGAATTATACAAACACTGGCACGGTGATGACTCCGTTTTAACACTCTCGGGATTACCGCCGATGCTCCTGCTGTGTTAAAAACCGTCCAACTCTCTTCTCCAGGTATATCTGAACACCTCGGCCCTTTCATGACGCCTGGCAAAACCTGCATCACATAATTAAATAAGATTTAGATCATCACATGGAATCATTCTGTGTGGGCTGATGGTGATTTGATGCTAAAGCCAACTTTCCCCCCCATTTATTTTTTCCTTTTTCCTTTTGCACCAGCCCACTCGCACAGTTTTTGAGAAACTGGCATTACTGAATATACAAAAAAAATAAAAAGTGGCGTGGGTGTGAATATGTCCACGGTTGAGTGGCCAAATGAAACCCACTCAAAAAGTACTTATCAATAAATTCCAACTGACAATTGTGACACAGGTATAATTGGTTTTGCTTAGAGTTTCATATATGATGAAAGATTGATGACAGATTCTATTCACTTATATTTTTAGCACATGTAGCAACATCTAGAAATCAGACTAATGACTTATTATCATAGGCTCTTTGCTAATGATGCTATGAGGGAGGTGGAGGCCTTATAATAACTTACATCACAGCTTTAAACAGCCTTTGTGTTTAAATGCCAACTTAACTTTACAGATAATTGTGTTTGCCGCTAAGAAAAGGTGTCCCCTTCCTTCCTGATTTGATTGGGCTAATTTTTTATAACTATTAAGCACTCGAGAACACGCGCCAACACTTGCACCCAAAACAAATAACTCCTAACACTTCAGATTTAAGTTAAACTTAGCCCTCTGCAAACTTATTCCCAAACTTTTTTTTGCTGGTTTTATAACGGCTACAAGGTGATAATCATCTAGTGGCAGGAATCCCAGATCTGGATCGCCACCAAAGGCGAATCAATTGTTGCCGAGTACAAAGCCAATCTGTCCGCCATTTCCCACTGAGGGGGAAGTTCACACACGTTACAAACATAACCTTTCTAAGGTGGATATAAGAGCTCATTTTGCCGTGGAAACATACTATAAAAGTTGTAAACCTGTAGCACCTTTTTTAGATGAAGGAAAGATGATTTGCAACATTTGCAAGAGAGGTGAGCACACTTTAATGTGAAATGCAAAGAGGCTGAACAAGAAAGTTATTTTTCAAGAGTTCATCATGCCAGAAATTCACAAAATGTTTGAGTATTGACTAAAAACAGATTGCTTTAGTAGATGTAATCCAAACATGTTTTGCCAGCTGGAAACAAGGGAACGGCAATGAGGAAGTTATTTTTGCAGCCCTGTGTCCAGACACGCTGTCACATGATCTTATTGACTGTGCAGATAAATATGAAGTCGACCTAAGGGAAGCTAGCTGCTTTCCAGCTCTGGGCCTTCCATGAGGACATTTCCTCTGTAGCCCTCTGCCCTGATGTGTGACAAGACATCCGCCGCCGCTCAGTTGCTCACGCCGCTTGTTCAAGGCATTATGGGATGTTGTACCGACAGCGCAGAGGGGCTGATGGAAGACAGTCGCAATCGGCCGGTTCTCATTAGATGCTTGGGCTGTCTGTGCTCATTAGGTCGGCGGCGGCGCAGTGGGGATCTATTCTCCTGAGGTGACCAAAGGTGCTTACGCAGACCTTCCAAGCCTCAGTAATGATGCCCCAGACCTGTCACTCTTGTCACAAGACTGACATGACCTTTTTCTGGCTCAAATAAAAAAGAAAAAAAATCACAGGGATGAGGCAAGAGATGTCCTATTTTGCCCCTCTGATTTTTGAAAATCTGCCCAGATTTGCATCAGCGCGCAAACTATTTCTAAGCCGTTGGGTTCTGTCTTCACAGACAATTTCACTTCCTGCGAATTGATCGGCAACTTCGAACAATTCAAGGTTTTAATCTATGCACAAAACAGCCCAGACCTTGCCATTAAGACCTACGAAATAAAAGGCATGCCGTGTGGCTGAATAGATGTCTGGAAGCAATCTATGAGAGATGGCTGATCAATGGGCGCCAAATAAAAACGGGAGATGAAAAGATGTCTTTTAAGGCTCATGAAAGGGGCAGGGAGGGGGGGGGGCTACTTGTTGGAGGGCATTTTGCTCGAGCTTTTCCATTTTTAACCTCAATCATCTGAACACGGCGCACATGAAAAGGAGGGAAAGCGGTAACGCTGTAGCCGACTGTGGCTTTATTTGTCTGATGTAAAGTGCCGCCAGGAGTCTTCTGTGACTCCATGAGACATTTCAATGTGCGAGCTGTGTGTTTAGTCAATGCTGCAAACATTCTTGTCTCAGTGCTTTTATGTATTCGAGTAGGGGGGGAGAGACTGTTGTCATTGGAATACTTGTGTCTTTTCCTTTCTTGGTATATACGCGTATGAAAATGCTGACACATCCTGCTGTAATGCGTAAATCTTAATGATAATAAAATATAAATGAGATTACATCAGTCCTAAATTGCATTAGTTGCAGACAGCTTGTAAAAAAAACAGCGTGGTCAGATCCAGTCCACACTGGGGGGGGGCTCTCCAAACAAAGCCTGATTGTAATGGGCCACATGACGCGCCAATTTAGCCCCCACGCGAGCTCCGACATACGAATGCGAGCGAGCCGCGGAGGCCGACGTACATTAATCCTCGCCAGATTGGGGACTGTGTGAATTATGTTAAGAACCTTATCTGTTATTTCCCCTGGTCTCCTGCTGGGTGAATTGATTGCGTTTTTTTGGGGGTCTTAATCCGCAGCATGCCATGCATGTTGGGAGGCAACCGGGGTGGGGCGGGGGGGGAGCCATCTTGAATAAATAGAATTTGGACTTGACAAAAGCCACCTCCAGCTGAGCAATGAGCAAGCGTCCTTTCACCACTGCACATCCCCTACCCCGCTGAATGACATTAGGAAACGGCCGGCCACTGTTTACGCGGAAGTGCTGTGTTGATTTTCCGTTTACAGACGCGTTTTTTTCTCCCGGAATATAATTTGCGTGCGTGACACTCATCAGGATGGATAAGCCCATTTTGGGAACATCTCAACAGAGAGTTTTTTTATTTTTTATTAGATTCATTAGATCGCTGATGAGTGATGGCCCTCCACCAATTACCTGGGCCGTAATACCGTTTTTTCCACCCCCCTCCACCCGGGGCGTCGTACTCCGCCGCGCCGCGCCAGCCTTTCTTGCAAGCCGGGAAAATGATTAATCATCTCGTCGCCATCCCCGAGAGATGACATGACAATAAAGACAAAAAGCCTCTCGTAGGCTGAGGCTGTTTAAAGCCAAGAATCGCTTCCTAAACGCCGACTCCGGAGTTCAATTAGACGATACGCGCTGCAGCCGTATAGAATACAAGCTCTCACCGCAGAGGTCTGACTGGAGGTCCTTTCCTTTTTCTATAATGAGGTTCTGCAGTTCACATTCCACAAGAACGACTGAATATCAGAGGTTGCTTTGGCAAGACCGAGACGCTGCCGGTCCTGTTTTTCACTCCTGAAGGGGGGAGCAGCGGGGTGCGACCTCCCACGTGTCTATTTCCTTTCCCTCGCTGAAGGGCAGGGAGGGTCACACACACACACACGCAGAGGGATCACAGTGGAGAATATGGCAGCCAGGAATCAAACCGCAGCAGGAAGCGGCCGCGGATTGGAGAGCCGGCGGCTGCACGCGGCGCGCCGAGCCGCCTTTTTATTGGCCCTTCTCCATCACACCTGTCACACGAGATTGGGTTTGTGGAAGCGCTTCGTTCAGCTCAAAGAGGCCAAAGTAGATTATGGGGGCAGGCGAGGCTGAAATGGAATAACCAATGGAATGGCGCCAAATCTAACGCCTTGCTGTCTGAATGCAAATCACGATTGAATTATGAATGATTTGTATGGTTTGCCGTCGAGTTTTGGAACAGCTTCTCAAACACATCCGTGTCACAGATACATTTTGTCACCGCATCCTATGAGGGGGGGGGGGGATTAATGAAAATGAAACCTACAATTACAATAATCATTATTACACATAATGTGATGTCTGTCATTAGAGAAATTCCTATGGAATTGAGCAGCGATATTAATCTATTTCTCAATTTGCTGTGGACCTCCAGGAGCCCAGCGCAGGGCCCCTGGAGGTCCTCTGACCCACATTGAGAAACGCTGTTGCGACCCCGATGTTAGCATTCATTTTTGTCAGAAATGTATTCCTCTGTGAATGGCCTTTTCTTCTTTTTTGATGATTGTGATAAGAAAAGCTGTACTTCCTGGCTTCCCTAACCTCTCTCACACACACACACACACACACACACACACACACACACACACACACACACACACACACACACACACACACACACACACACACACACACACACACACACACACACACACACACACACACACACACACACAAGCAAGCGTTACTCAAACAGGAGGAAATGGTGTGTTTGCTGGAGACTATTTTAAGCTGTGGAATGTAAAACATTTGGTGCCCTGGTGACCGTTCACAGCAGCAGGGCGGTGGATGTGGGATTGACTCAGAATAAATGTTTGGCGTGTCTCAGTTGCAAATTTTTCAGTTTCTCTCAAATAAATGTTAAAAACAAAAGTATTTATACATCAAAATCCCTCTATTCTCATCCCGATTCATCCTAAATCTATAAATAAACGTAATTTGGGGTGATTGGTCACCATTAGCCGGTGGATTGTAGAAGCTAGCAGAGTGATATCATTAGTCAGAGGTGTGTGTTGGATCTCACTCCTCTATAACTGTTTATATTCTTAAATAGAGTTTCATTCACGGCCTAATTTATTGATTTCTCCCTCCGCCCTCTACAGCTCCGTATTGACTCTCCTGTGACAGCCAAAGGCTACTTTTTCTGGAGCGTTGCTAGTTTGTCTGTGTGCTGTACAAGGAGTTGAACAGTGAAGAACAACATAACACAACTGTCCTTGGAAAGTCTGCAAAAACTCTGTTCAGCAAAAGTAAAAACGCAGTAAAACTTGCTTTAGATATAACACACAATACTTAGAATAGAATCTATTTATCGTTGGTTTCAGTCTTTGGTTCACTGATGTGGTTTCTCTTTTTTTATTCCATTTGCTTGGATTTCCTTCAAACGCCGCCATTTTTTCTTTTTCCTTTCTTTTGTCCGTCCACTGTGATTTTCTAACTATGTGTCATTACCTCCGTCAGATATTTGCCGAGCTAATTTTGGTCCATGTGACGCCCAAGAGCATGCCGCGTTGCTATGTAACCCCGCTGAAACCCGTCTGCGGCGGTGGCACCGAGGCGAGGACGTTGATTGCACTTAAATGTGAAGGAAAAAAAAGTGAGTTGGGTTTTTTCGCTCTGGTGGGGCCTTTAAAAGAAAGAGGGGAGGGAGGGGGGTGTGTGTTAGTGGGGGAGAGCAGACCTGCAGACCTCGGCGGTCGCCCCGTTCGGTGTTTGAGTCCGTCTTTATTACTGTCATCACCTGCGAAGGTAATGGTTTTTCCTTCCGGGCTGATGGGTTGTCCGAACGCAAACAGTGTCACGTGGCTGCAGCGGCGCTCTTTACCCAGCAGCCCCTCCGGGAGGATCATGAGACGTCTTCATCTGGGCGCCGCCTCATTACGGCTCCTACAAACACACACACACACTCTTCTGCCACAGCTTGATTTGTGTAACCCACAGGAAAAAAAACACTCTTCAGCACTACTTTCCCTCCTCACTCACTTTCTCTCTCACACACACACATACGCATCTTTTGGGTGTAATAAAGCAGCAGATCAGAGTCATTGGCTGCTGACAGGGACTGACACTGAAACCGGCTGTTGTTGGAAGGCTGCCTGGGAGATGTTCATTACTCACAAAGCTTGTCGGTTTGGACAGGAGAGGAACAACGGTCTTATTAAGTGGAGACCTGGAGCAGCCGTAGGGGAAATACACACACGCCCACGTGCGCGCCCACACGGTCTCCCGAGAAAGTTTGAAGCCGTGGCTTCGACCGAGCGCTCTGATAGGCCGAGGGAAGTTGAGGGCTGCCAGGAAAAAAAAAAGATGTAGAACTTTTCTGAATTTGCTGAGTTCGGAGTTGGCTGACAGACGGACAAAATCGTGACGTGACGACATCCGCCGACCGCCGAGCATCAGCGCCGACGGGGACGGGACGTCAAATTCTGCCGCGGAGGACTGTGATTGGCCTCGTTTTCACAGGAGCCTGCTGGTATTGATTGGAGTTTCTGATGTCTGTCTGGCTCATTGTATAACTCGCACAAGAAGAGAATTCAATATTCCCCGACATTGCTGAACCTGAAGCCCTGTTTCCATAGTAACTCTGCTCTCCGTCTCTCTAAACATAGCCCTCCCGACTGACTTCAGATCATCAAGCACAGCTGAAGAGGAGGAAGATGCGTGGACATGGACAATGATGTTCTTGACTCGGGGCGATGAAATGATTTTGCTCGCTCGCCGGAGCGGCCGACACCGTCTTGGTGTATTTACAGTCCGAGCCGTGGTTTAAAGCGGCGGAGGAGAGGAAGGAGACAACATGAGACAAGATGAGAACAGGCTTTTTATTTTTACAGGGGAGCGTTCACCCATCTTGCAAAAAAAAAGGAAGATTTACAAGGTGCCACTTGTTGATGTGGCGCCAATGAGGACACTTGCGTCTTCTGCCGTGAAGTTTTAAGCACAAAGCCCCCTCTCACCCCCCTTTGTTCATCTCTCAGCTGCTACTTTTCACCAAAGTTTGCAAAAATCTGAAAATAGCAAGCATCTCTCTCTAAACAACCTGCTCCATTTCAGCCCTCAAGCACAAAAAAACAGGGGGCCGTCGTAAATCAAATCTACCGCGCCCGTGACGGTTCGGGGACGAGAGGGGGAGCTGGCTGAATTAGCATTTGATGCAGTCGACTCTAGTTTAGGTTTTTTAGGGTAAATCTCCACAGGTCCAGCGGGACGCCGCTGATCTCGACGCAAATGGATGTAGAGGAAAAAGTACAGGAAGTAGGATGCAGAGGAAGTCTGGCCTTTTTAGCCTACTCTGTCAGAGAGAGCGGCATTTCTAATACTTTAATGTGATCGAAGGATCATCTGCATTCACGCTAGCATGGCAGCGAAGACTCAACAATGTGATTTAGAGACATTTTAAACCTACAACAATCCTTACTAAACCTCTCATTTCATTTCCTGACGAAGAACCTGCTGATGTCTGACGCAACCTTGGAGGCCGCCGCGCTCTTCCTCATCTGGCTGCGTTCCTTGGCTTGCTGAGCCGTCCTCTGTGGAGAGAGAAAGAGAGAACGGAAGATGACGTAAGAGGTTGAATCTGCGCCGAAGAGAAAATATAAAATGAGATCGATACACCGAGCGTCTCTAGATTAAAGCGTCTCGAGTGGCGGCAGTTAACTGCGTGAGGATCACTCTTATCGGAACGAGCAGCTCTCCGCATCATTTCATACGCGTTCCAAACTGACACCCACTCTGACAAACAAAAAAATGATCTGGCGTGAAAGCAAAGCACATTTAAAGCGACAATGAAAAGCTCTGTTTTATTTCAAAAACCTCTCGAATCGGTGCGTTTTTTGTTTTTTTTAAAGACTGTCCGGGATTATGAAATATTGACGGCAGGAGCTCAAGAAGGGGAGATGTTCCAGAGGCAACAAACGCTATGCATCAATATGTCACACCGGCACATCATGTGATGTTATTACGGGCAGTATATGGCTTCGTGAGGGATGGTGTGACTGTTGATCAATTTGTTTGACCATGTATCACATTACCGCCACGACGTATGATCCTCAACATGAGTGATGAGGCCGGGGATAAAGAAGAAGTCCATCCACCTTGCCATCTTAAATGTTGGACAAATTGCTTTGGCCCCTTAGGTTCTAAAAGCTGGTTTGTTATGGGTGCAACGATGCGGTCTGTGTGTGTGTGCGTGCACGTACGGTTCTGTGGCACACGGTGCATAGCGTCTGCAGGTTGTCCAGGGAGCATTGTCCTCCCCCACTGTAGACCGGACGGATGTGGTCCACCTGCCAGAAGTCTCCTTCGACCGGGGCCCGGATCATCTCGTTCAGCTGTAGGAGAGACACACACATAGGAAGGAAGCAGTGAGCGGCTCAGTGTAACGCCTGGATGTTTTCTCACACTGCTCTAAATTGCCCCAAAAAAAAATCAAGCTGTGATTGCGCCGCCCTCCCACACCATCCATCTACGCCGGAGTTCATTTTTTTTAAACCGATGTGATGTCTTTAGTGAAGCTCAGTCTTTCTCCGAGTGCTAAAGTGACCTAAATTACTATTTTGCCGCACGCACACGCACACGCACACACACACACACACACACACACACACACACACACACACACACACACACAGAGAGGCGTTCGCGCTAAACAAATCTCTGCACCACAGGGGCACTTCTGCAATGCGCTTCACAATAAAAGAGGATAAAAACAAATACGTCTGGAGGAGCTCACATGACAGGGAGGCACATAAGTGGTGGAAAAGTTACAACAGGAAATAATGAAAGGAAGGTTTAAAGGATGGAAATGCCGAGGTTAATGGAAGCCTGTATGAGTTCAAGGATAAAACTAATTGATGAAAACAATTATTGCAACAAAGCGTTGACAGTGAACTTTGACCCTCTATTATCCATCACCATCGGATAACCTGCTAACAGATGTTAGGAAGTGTGTGGCTTATATTGTACTATCTTCATATTCTACTGTACTTTTTATGAAGTTGTGTACTTAAGTACAGCCTTACTTCACCTGAACCCTGAGGCCTCATATTTAGTGCTAATTACCACGTATGACAAATGACAAACCAATGTTGTGAAGATGGTAAACGCAACAGTTAAACATCAGCACCTTAACGTTGTCACGGTGAGCATGTTAGCATGCTGAAGCTCAAAAAGCTCCAAAGACAGTCCAACAGTTAGTCTGCAAGCATGTCCTTAGACTGTTAACCTGTCATGGGTGCAACTAATGATCTTTCAATTTTTTTACATCAATTAATCTACATCAAAAAATGTTGTTGGGTTTGATTTATTGATAAGTCATCTCATCTGCAAAACGTGTAAAAGGCTAGAAATTGGGAATAGGTAGTGTGGATACACATTGCCTAAAGCAGCAGCCCAAATCTCCAAAGATGTGAAAGTAATAATCTTTTAAGATATTTGTTAACATAAATGTCTCTGAAGTCACTATCTATCACAGGATGAGGCAGACGCAACAGGGTATATCGAGCTAATGAGCTTCTGGTTGGGCCTTCCTGGTTCCTGGACTTAACAGGACCGGAATACCAAACCAAAACAACCTGGATAATGAACCTGTAAGTTGATTGCTTGTTTTATTTAATTCTGAAAAGAAATAGACTAAAAGAGAGAATGATAAGAAAAAAGTATTTGAGAATAAAAGAAAGGAATACAGAGAGAGTATGAGAGAGTAAAGCAAACGCAGAAGAAAAGATGACTGAGAGAATCAGAATGAGAGAGAAGCATGATGGGAAGAGTTCAGGGCAAAAAATCTATTTTCCTGCTTTGAGTGCTACTCTGCCGACATTAAGGCAGCGAGCTGGAATTGATCCCAACAGATTTAAAGAACAGGCCTGCTCACGGGGCCAGAGTTCACATCTCTCTCACACACACACACACACACACACACACACACACACACACACACACACACACACACACACACACACACACACACACACACACACACACACACACACACACACACACACACACACACACACTCTCTACAGTCAATTGAACCTGCTTTTGTGCCAAAACCATGCACCTTGCAACACCAGACCTCACTACTACACACTAACACACAACTAAATAATGCTGACAGGCACCTAAAGGCCTCACACAAAATACCCAAACACACACGGGAAAATTCTGATGTACACAAACTTGCACGCACCGACACAGACCCCGAGGTACACATTAAGACACACACACACACACACACACACACACACACACACACACACAGGCACACACACACACACACGAACCCCCAGTATGAACCAGAGAATGAGCCGATAATCTTGAGGCTCCTCTACCGCTGCGCCGTCTTATCATGTGGCTGAGTTTGTTTCCTCTAAAGCTCGGTGCATCGATTGGTGCTGATGCAGCCGCCGGCGGCACTGGCAAGGAGGCGGGGAGTGAGTGTGTGAGAGAGAGTGTGTGTGTGTGTGTGTGTGTGTGTGTGTGTGTGTGTGTGTGAGGGGGGGCTGGCTTTGCAGAATAACAGCCGACCAAATCAAACAGGCTTACTGGTCGAGGCCTGGCACTGGGAAAAAAAAAAAGAAAAAGAAAAATCAATGGGCCCAGCAATCCATTTACTGGGAGCTGGCCCCTCGGCGTGCAGATCAACCTATGTGTGTGTAGGTGTGTGTGTGTGTGTGTGTGTAGGTGGGTTGAATAGAGATAACAGGGCGCTTTTATTTTTGCACCTACACAAACACACAGACATGAAATGGCTTATGTACGTTATGTAGTTCACCTCCAGATGATGTGTGCTTCATATCTGTCCTCCATTGAATAATCTGTAAGATTATGTAAGCGTCCCACCTGTTTGAGTGACAGCTGCGCCAGCCAGGTGTTCTCCAGCATGTCCTTGCGCTGGGGGGGCGGGGCGTCGTGGACCTTCAGGAACAGGTCGTGGGCGTGGAGGCCGCAGTGCTGACAGACGCCCTGCTCCGCCTCCAGCACCCGCGAGCGCATGTACGTCTGGCTGGAGCGCAACTGGAACTCCTCCTGGCACCTACGGGTGGGGCAAACATGAATATCTCCTTGACTGAAACTTTACATATTTAACCCCAAAAAGCTGAGAAAATGCCGCTATTGTGGTTTTACTACTGTGGTTGGATTCACCATCGTGTGGAAGTTTGATCAAAGTCGGGCATAGAGGAGCGAAGGATCTCACCTTGACTCCCTGACCCGAATCCAGCTCTTGAAAACCACTTACGGAAATTGGATTTTCTACTTTAAAAGAGGCGGTGAGACTAAAGGGACATATTGGCATATTTTTCAGTTGTAGGAATCTCTTCGGGGCTCTTATTCAGAGCGACCGTGCGAGTGAGCAGGGACAGGTGCAGCGTCTCGTTCAGGGACAGCAAGACGTTCCAGCGACCGAACGAGCAGAATATTTCCACTTCACATTAGAAGTATAATTTACATATGTGTTAAAATGCAGTGAATTTATCTTAAAAAAGGAAAAAAATTGAAAAATGTTAAGAAAAGGATGATTTTTGAGCTTTTTTTTCTGCAAAAACTTTCATTATTACTGATTTTTTAAGGGTGGCAGATGGCATTGGCACAGAGGACAATCAGTGCTTGGGAAGTTTAAGCTATCACAGACACAAACTATTTGAAAGTTAATTTAATATGCTTTCTATGGCTCACATCTTACTGAAGACGACATGGAGCGTGCCATTGCAGTAAGCCCCGCCCCTCTGGTGCTCCAAGATTTACCTGCATCTGCTATTCCACACAAGTCTTTTTGTGCAGCCTTTAATGAAGGACCTGGAGGATCACGTATGGAGCTTCTAAACTTTGTGCAGTGGGATTCACTATACCTGTGGCTGCAGAACCGAGTGTCCCAGGCCCCGCCGGTGGAAGAGCAGGGTTGTTGGCAGGACAGACACAGAGGGACGCCCTCGCTGTCCACTGCCTGCAGGAAGCCGGACTCTGACGGTGGCTGCTCCTCTGCAGTCTTAGAGGAGTCCAAGTCCGGGCTGAGGAGACACAGATAGAGAAAGAAATCTATCACAATGACTCATTCATTGGCTGCTCTAGAAAGACAAACTCACGGAATTATTCATTATTATGTATCAAGTTAACAGAGTACAATATGATGAAAAATATACTGATATTTAGACTTTAAAGCCTGTTTCTAATCAAATAAAAAATATATATATCATAGTTCACACTTAAGCATTACATATGTTCATAAATGAATTGCTTACATCACTAACACTACTGTAAATATGATTAAATATGACTGTAGAAAAATCGTAGGTGTGGGTAAAAACTTGGGTATTGACAATAAATTACAAAATGCAGAACTATTTTCAATGTCAGAAGCCAAATACATGATTTCCTTCTATTTATGAAATCTATTCTGTGTATCTTTTTGATTCAGGCGGCGCCGGCTGCAGCAGATTTTCCGCCCTTTGTTGCGGAAAAACCTCAAAAGAAGCTACCTTGACCCACGTGATAGGCATCAGTTCTTTCAACACATCGAACGCAATTCAATATATATATTCATCCAATTTAAAAAGGAATATATATATGCTTGCTTTGTGTGCTGCAGATGCAGGGTTGATGGACATATGGCTGCTGTGTGTGTGTGTGTGTGTGTGTGTGTGTGTGTGTGTGTGTGTGTGTGTGTGTGTGTGTGTGTGTGTGTGTGTGTGTGTGTGTGTGTGTGTGTGTGTGTGTGTGTGTAGGAAATGTCTACATTCTGTGTGTGTATGCATCTGTAGATTTCAAGTATGTGTATGTGTATGCCCATCCTTTTGGCAGAGGACAGCGAGTTTGGGCATTTGCCATGTTGTCCCAGCAGGGTGCTAGAGCCACGTTGGTGGGGACAGATGGACTAAATTCTCTTTCCCTGTGGTTTACAATTCAGACAGACAGAGAAAGAGAGAGGGGAACAAAGAGACAGAGCACTACAGAGTGAGATTTAATCATTGAAATGGAGAAGAAGAGAAGAAAAAAAAACTCTAAAAAAAGGAACCTAGTTGCTTCGAAGTTGAGAAGATACCAAAAACTGGAAGTACCAAGAGACAAATACTGTGCCAGCAACATCTAGTGGATGAAAGAGAGACAGAAATAGACTTTTTTTTTTTACTGGTGTGCCCAAACTGAGAATGGTGAAAATATGGTACTTTAGAAAAAAAAAGTAACCCAGAAATACAGTTTTTTTTAGTGACTGTAAATGTTGAATACATTAGCCAGGAAACAAGTAAAACATATAACATGATAATGTAATTCAAACTAATTATAACGTGTACTTTATCCTCATGTCATTTCAATTCATATATGCACAAAGACAGTGAGCATGTTGGCAGCTCTGCATCGCAGTGTGAGGTAAATCATGCTTCAAACCCCAGAAAACCACGCAACATGCCTTCAGCAAACGGCACACAGCCTGCCGGTGTTTACCACCGCACTGATCCCCGACGCTTTATAACAAAGGAAAAGAAAAAAGGCACGGGAGAGGATCGACATCTGACGCAGTGAGTGCTTGCTCAACGCTGAACGGGAGGCAGAATCTGTTATATTTGGAATAGTCTCATCCTGTGGACACACCAGATTTATGTGAGAAATTTTGAAAAATCCATTGTATCATAGTTTTAACATTGGTGATATTAAAGCAAAAACCTGTGATTGGTGCCACATTGGGTTGAAGTGGTATTGTTGGAAAATAACACCTCCGTCACCACCAATAAATGTGCGAAAGATAAAAGGACATTGTTGAAACAGATTAGCATAAAAGCTAGAAACGGCTCTGAATACCTTTCGCAGTAATTATGTAGAAACCTAATGTACCAGTTTAAAAAAAAAAAATGGAAGAAAGAAATTAAACTGGTGTATAATGGTTTATAATTTACGAAATACCAAATGCTATATTGTTTTTAGGCGTTGAAGTGAAAACTATAATCTTGTAATCAACATCATCTAATCATTTTTATCTCATTACAATGCAATCTATAATAAGCATGTTAGGTGGACAACAATGTTAGCTTTTGCTAAACATTATAGCTTATCACATTTTTTAACTAGAAAATAACAGTCTGACTTTATAATCTTTCTATGTTGTTATCATGTTAATTATTAGCTGGTTTGCTAAACAACATGTGAGATTTTGATATCATCACAAGTATATTTTCATGTTAGGTAGACAGCAATGTTAGCTTTTAATGATTTATTTTCAGAAAATCTCAGGCGGCACCCTTTAAGTCACTTCCCGGTATATCACAGACATTTGTATGTAACAACAGCTGCTGTGTCCATATGAGAGAGGCTGTGTGTTTGCTGCATACGTTTCCATGGTGATATTCCATGCTGGGGGTGAGCTGGTTGCATCTCACCCAGTCGATCGTATTAGGGTTTTTATTTACTGTACTAACACGCTCAGCAGGCCTTTTGTGCCTCTCCCACATGGCACACACAGATCTCCATGGAGACAGCTACAGGAAGGAAAATGAAAATACACCAAAACCCCCAAAGACGAAGCCTCGTGTTGGCACAAAACCACATTCATGTATAGACCACAAACAAGGCTGGACGTGTTCAGTTAAATCTAAATACTGTACAAAAAAACCCTGCAGTGTAGAGCAGCTAGAGAGGATGCTATTTAGGACTTTTCCAGATCTGAGGAGGGCTTGACCTCTCCTTGCCGTGAACATCCACCCACAGATCTGCCCCTTCACCCACCTCTCTGAAGCAGGTGGCGTCAGCGAGGCGGCAGACCTCCTCTTTGTGAAGAACTTTTCTTTGGTGACCAGTCGGACGCTGCCTCCCTCCTGCTGGGCCTTGCTCAGGGAGGCCTGGGCCACCTCGTCCTTGCTGAGGTACCTGTGAAAATGGGATAAAACGAGGCTGTGAAGGAGTTATGTAACCAAAGAGCTTGAAGAGAGCGGATTCGAGTGTAGAGCATGGGGGTGTAGAAGGAGATAGATTCACAGACTCTCTCTGGACAGCGTTAGTAGCAGGTAGAAAGGGAAATCTGATGTTGCTCAAGCTCAAAAACTCGATACAGGATGCGCGTTTATATTTTCCAGAACTGTACTTTAACGCAGAAACTCTTAACTCGATTCTATTTCTGTGCTTCTATTCCGTTTTGTCCTCTTCCCCCAGTGCTGAATCCTATCACTTCTGCTGCTGCGGCAATCTAATTTCCCCACAGGCGTCGTCAATCATCTAATTTAATCCATCCAGCCACTGGTTTTTATGGCCCCTTGTAATACAGATGCTGGGTGTACAGGTCGGGGAATCGCATGAAACACTGCATGTCAATCTGGGACAGGATTAAAATGACCCCAGGGTATGAAGAGTTGACAGGAGGAGTTGGGTGGGGGGAAAGAAAATCTCTGACTTGTTTGTTCTAGGTGGAAGAAAATTGCTGTGGGTCTTGAGAGAAAAGTGACCAATCACAAAACGTCCCCAGGTAACATTAAGGCTTTCCATGGAAGGATGATACAACACTCTAATGGTCCCCGAGGAGCAATTATCCTTTCTCTGTCCGCCTCTACAGGGAGGTCAGAGGTCAGGCGTAGCTACTACACACCAGCCCTGCAGCCGGCGGAGACTCTGTGTTTTGCTTGAGGACACGATGGCAGAGTGGATGATGCTAACTCAAACTAACCCAGCTATTTTTTTAAATTATTCTATAAACGGTATTTCGTGTCCGTGTGAGGATTTTTGCTGTTTGCGTAACATTTTGTTAGGTACTTTTATTTTGAAGTTTCTGTGTTAGATGTGTCTCGTTCTCATTGGATAACTGCTGAAGATTCCACCTTCTTGTATGTAGAGTATGTACACGTTTTTACCCAATATGCATTGGTAAAATACTAGATAGAAGAAGACTCTTTTAGTAGCATTTCTAAGTCGTTTTTTTCACATGTATAAAGGTGATATACTCAAAGAAAAGGTTCCTGTTGCATCGACTAGAAAGAAATGGATTATGTCAATGACCCTAACAAAACAGCAGCTTTACAAAAAAGGCAAAGTACGAGGTAAGATTAAGATGGATGGAGAGACAGGAGGCAGCCATTGCTCGGTGTGTGGCTGATTCACGGTCAATCAACTTGTGCGACAAAGCTGCTCACTAATTGTTATGTGGATCGATAATTAGCGTTGTTCTTACAAACACTTGTTCTGACGGCTTTGTCGATTCCTGAACTTGGTTTGATGGAAACATGAACAGTAGCACTGCCACCTGAGGATACATAATCAATAACTGGAGCAACTCCCAGACCCATAAGACATGTAGAAAAATACATTCAACACTATTAAACTGAGCAAGCAAAGGACAGATAAAAGTTGCATTTGGTCATATGTTGAATTAGCACAATTTGCGTTATTTAAAATAGCTGTATATAACATTCAGAGCATTAATATAGCAGCAAATAAACTATTATCTATTAAAAAAATATAGTGGAGTAATGTCTACCTTAATATGAATGGGTTATTTAATTCTAGCTGAATGCTTACATGATGCGTTTCTATTCTGACCGCACCGTTTCCCTGGCTACTAATGAAATATTAGCTTTCATAAAACCCGGCTATTTATATAGGAAGGTGTTGCCATTGTAAAACTAAGCTTTTAATGTCTCCACTGGGCCCCGCACTGACATTTCTTTGCATTTCACGCCATCACCATCTGGACAGAATACTGTCTTTGGGAGTCGGATGGAGAGAAGGTAAAAAAGGGAGAGAGAAAAAAATAATAAATAAAGAGGAAAGATGTATGACAGGAGGGAGAAAGTGGAGGAGGGAGACACATGAAAGAGGAGAAGTTTCTCTGGAAAGCTGAGGGGAGATGAGGAAGAAGGTAAGTCTCCATCAAACACACCAGCTCCCTCTGCTTCAAACGGTCCCAGCACAGAGGCCGGATGAAACGAGATACCTTCCACAGAAAAGTCCGACTGCGCTTCCAGGAGAGATTGTGGATGTGTGTTTGCATTTTTTTTAATGCATCTGGTTGCTTGGACAGTAATTCTGTACACTTAGGTAACTGCTGCTTCTTCATTATGAATTATATTTATTTTGCATTTCAAGTGTTTGACCACTAGATGTGCTGTGGAGCAATGTTTTTACCCTAGAAGACAACTACACAGGGCACTTTTAAAGGGCACATGTCATGCTCATTTTTTGCTTCCTCCTTGTGTTTGTGGTTTCTATTAGAACATGTTTAGGGGCAGAATATTATAATTAGCCTGGATGTGAAGTAGGAATTGGGAACCAAACCTGATTGGCTTGTTGAATTACATGTTTTCTGATGTAAACAGCCCACAGAACACCAACTGAGTCGTCTTATTTTGTTTGTGGGTTGGTCGACACTCCAGATACCCAAATGTATGTGCACATGCACTAAAAAAGTGAGTTTTTCCACGGTATGTCCCCTTAAAAGTTGGACATTTTGAGAAATACACTTTCTTGCCAGAGTTGGACGAGAAGACCGATACCACGTCCATGTCTGTTTGCTAATTTGCGCTTTTACAGGGACTTGTAAATCATATCTTGGCTCAGGAGCAGAAACTTCCAAAAGTCTCCGCTGGTTGCTGGGTAACTGTTCAGCTGCTGGTGAAAGCTTCATATTTACTGTACAGACATGACAGTGGTGTCAATCTTCTCATCTAGCTCCCAGCAAGAGAGCAAAGAAGTGTATTTCCCCCCAAAAATGTCAATCTATGCCTTAAAGGTACCTCAGCGACAGACACAGTGGATTATGTGGACATGGTTTTCTGCTCGTGGACGTTTGACGGCCAGCTGCAGGAGAGCTTCTGCAGGTCGGTGGCAGCCGGTTGCCGACGGCGTACCCGCAGAGCCTGCGGATCAGCACGGGGGCCAGACCCTGCTCAGCTGTGCAAAATCAAACTAACGAGCTCTGCCAAAGCTGCTGTGATTGATGGCCGCTCTCCTCCGGCTGGCCTCAGAGAGACATGGCCGGTGCAGCACCAGTTCATTCAATTACACACACTGCAGTGGTCCACCTCAGAAGAAACATGAAGCTACACCTTTTAAATGTTTATAGACCCTGTATGGACAGCGGACCAGCCTGGACGGGAGCTCACCGGCTTTGAACCAAGCTACAGAGCTACCGTCTCTGGGGTAGGACCAGATCGGGGGTGGTTAGTTAGTTAGGTGGTTAGGTTAGGGAGCAGAGCTGGTTGGAGCTTCTGCTCCAGGCTGCTGGCGGTCAGCTGCTTTGTGCAGAGACCAAGACTTCTGCCGTCTACAGAGTCTGGTTCAAAGGGCATCCTGCACAGGTAGCGGACTTCCAATCAGCCAGGACGTAGGCTCCTACCAGCTCTGGAGGGAGGGTTAGTTTAGAAAAAAAAGATATAAACCAATGATTGAAACCTCGGTGCAGACACACCGTAGGGATTGTGTCTCTAGGCTGCCCTGCTATTGCCATTTGAGAAAACTGCAGGAGTAGAGGTTGGATTATAACCCACACTGCTTAATATTGAATATTATTCTCTGAACAGTGGGTCAGTTGACACTGTTAAAAGGGGTTGATCGTACTGACGAACCCACAGAGAAAGATTACAACAACGCTGCATAGAGTGCAGGGATTACAGTGTGTTTATTGGGTATGGGAGTCTCACCAGATTAACATTAATGATGTTTTGAGAGAATTTTCAAGCAGAAAAAAATATATTTTGAGAGTGTATTGACAATTGCATTTAGTCTACCCTACTTCACTTAAGAAAAAAACAAAAAACAGACTACTTATGCTTTAAAGTGGCCCTATTATACTTTCCCACTTTTCCCCTCTTCTTTAGTGTGTTATATATTTATTTGTGTACATGTAAAGGTCCCTAGAGTGTAAAACCTGAAGTCCACGCCTAAAAGGAGTTACCCTCCCCCTCAGAAGCTCCTGAGCTCCTGAAACGGCTCCACTGAATTCTCTCCTTCACTTCCGTAACTTTATGAGGTCATAATGGTACAGAAGTGACGTTAAACTCCTTCCGGCTAGTTTGGCCCTCAAACAACAAAAGAGAGAGATGGAGCTGAAGCTCCGGAGGAAGAGTTTTTTGAAATGTGAAATGTTGACCAATCACAACAGAGCGGGCTAGCTGACCAATCAGGGCAGACTTTGCTTTCTGGATTTCAGAGAGAGGGTGAGAAGAGGTGCTGCAGGACAGCCAGGATGAGAAAAACAAGGAGGATTATGAGCATTAACGCATGTAAACATGTAACTGTAACTTGAGATAAAAATATGCACCTGGAAAATAACATAATAGGGCCTGTTTAAGCTTTAATCCTTAAGATATCAGTCCCGGTTGATTAGGAGACACTTGTGCCCCTTGAATCCTGCACAGGAACGGCAGACTCTGCCAGTAACAATTAAACAACGTTACAGAGAGGCAATTACAGGATGCAAATAGGCTGGTGTCAAAAACTGTTCTGCTACAATGACAATCATAAGGATTCTTTATTTTAAAGTGGCAGTTTTACACATGAAGTTCAGAGCAATAGTTAAAGTAACCCTGCCTTTTGCCAGTTTTGGCTTGACACTTCAAATTTATTTATAGAGCCTGTGTTACAAAACTGGAGGTGTGGAGTTTGAAAGATGTGGGTGTTTATGAGGCAGGGATTGTCTAATGGAAGACGCAATAAAAGTTGCATAATTGGAAGTTTGGGATCAAGTGTGTTTTTTTCTTTTCTGTTTGATTTATTCAAGTTCTTGACTTTTTTGGAAGTGCAGCGCTGAATCGCTGGAGTAAGCTGTAATATGAGTTGCCATAGTGACTTGATGTTAAAAAAAGAGCTCTACATATTCTCAGCCAAATGTTCTGGTTACTTATCCATTTTTCCATCTTGTTAGGACGCTGTGCTGCAGTATGATATTTTAATTAATGGCATTTTACGGATTTTAAGAAATGTAATTTCATCCACACATTAGAACGCAGAGTTATGATATCCAATGTTTTTTTGTTTTTTTTGCTTCTAGCAGTCTGGGTAAAAATAATCGTGCAAAAAATATCTTTCTCTAATTACAATAAATAGTCCTCACCTGTACCTACAACAGTCTTATTTTGGATGTTTATTTAAAATCTTACAAACCACTGCTACTTACATGTGTTCCTTTGCAAACAAATAGCTACCAATATAAGGAAAATTAGTATGCATATATACACGAAAAAGAAAATCCTTGTGCAATCTTATTCTATTATAAAGACGTATTATAGAAGCAATAATCTGTTTCTATGTGAAGCGCACTTATGCAGGATGCAAATCCGATTAAAATCCCCTTAACTCCTCTAAAATCACTGTAAATCACCACGAGAGTCTTACGACGACGACATACGCAGTGCTGGGAAAAAACCCAGCAAAGTGCATTAAGTTCGTAGCAGCTGAAAGCCGAGCTTCTCTGGAAGGCGAGCTCCGATCGCCCCGCTGAGCCGAAGCTGGAGCTTGATTGGTTCTGATTAGTGAATACATCAAACAGGTATCAAATCAAGCCGGGCCAATTGCCTCCTACTCACACCTTGATTAGGTTCATGCACCCAAACACGTTTCCCCTGGTTGAGAAACACTCTCTCGTGTACTCACACAAACACACACACACACGCAAGAGTCTACCCTGTAATTGGCAAACTCTCCCTGCCTCGATCCACGCCAGCTGTAATTAGTGTGCCAGCAACAATGCTTGTTTGTCAAAAAAAAGGAAAAACACACACATGTACACATACACAGAGCTCATCCCATCCTCTCTTCTGCCTCAGCTGACACTCTTTGATACACCCACACACAAACACACAAACACACACACACACACACACACACAAACACATACATGCTATTGAGCCTTCCACGACGCCCGGGGCAGTTAGTATTTACAAATCTGCCGGTTTCTCTGTGAAATCTCACACGTTGCTTTTTCCGGTTTCTGACATAACGGCTGGAACTGATTCATCTGACTGTTTCCAGCATGTTAAAATTATCACTGAACTGGCACAACATGGGTGCTAGGTCGAATTAACTCTCGCTTATCAGCTCTTCAGGGAAGACGTATTTGTCCCCTTGTTAAGGTTTACAGATTTATTTACAATAATGGGAAGGATTATCTTTTACATTTTAGGGAAAAAAAGGGTCCTTAATCAGCCTGGGTTGTCACAATGAGATTTTCACTACCGGATTATCGTGGCTAAAATAATTCACAATAATGTTTATATTTAAAAAGAGGATTATTGGAAAAGAGGGTTTTAATGAGCACTTGAAGTCATATTGTGCTTAAAGGCTGAAGCTAAAGCTGCATCCTCACTGGTCGATGATCCATGTAGAGGAACACCATTGATGCTTTACAATAACCCTGTTTACCCTGCAAGATTACTACTGTAGGCACTAAACTAGTTAGCCGTGTATGCTAACAATAGCAGCTCACGTTAGAGCAGATATACACAATTTCATCTGTTCAGTAAGGTTTAAGTAAGGCTTGTGTGGATTATTGCTTTTACTGCAGTACCTACACTATGGTAACCATTTGCTGTTCTCTTGAGGGATTTAGCAAATGGTCAGTCACTGCCGGAGCTAAGTATTTGAAAGTGAAAGTAGTATGTCTTCCCTCAAGAACACATTCTCCCGCTAGACTCTGACCTCTTGGTGCTGGAGTGAGGGCGCTGGGCGGCGGCCAGCTGCTGCAGGCCCAGAGTGGGGCTGTGGAAGAGGAGGCCACCGCGGCGAAGCAGCTTCTGCTTCATGGCGGCCAGGCTGCCCCACTCCTGAACGAACCTCAGCACCTGTAGGGGGAGAGAGGAGGGAGGAGGGGACACGGCACCTCAACTCAAAATCAATTTCGAGCTGAAACCGAAAAAAAAAAAAAAAAAAAAAAAAAAAAAAAAAGGCTTCATCTTAAACACAAATTCATAGTTTGGATATTGGGGCCTCTTTAAGAGCAAAACATTTATTTATTCTTTTGGTTTGTTTTTCAATTTTGAAAATATACTTTCGAAACAAACAATCCAAACCGGCATAGCACGCACACACACACACACACACACACACACACACACACACGCACACACACACACACACACACACACACACACACACACACACACACAGGAGACAGTTTTCCTGACAGCTGAATAAAAACCCATCAAAGCAAGAGAGAGCTGTATATGCTTTCAGCCAAGTCAAGGATTCAAAGAAAATCCACTGGCATAATAACAAATAGCACACCAAGCACCAAGGCCTAATGGGCAATTTAGCTACATATATTACACCGGAGAGGTTTTTATTTTTTTTCTCTCCATGGATGATAGCTACCCTCTCACAAAAAAAGATGATTGGAGTGAAAACAAAACGCCATATTCACACCCAGGCTTGCTTTGTTGACGCTGTGTTGTGGTTATTTTGATCTATTATCTATATTATCCATTAAAAGCAGCCGATTGGAAACAGGTAAAAAAAAATGAAGCTGTAGTTTGAGATCAGGATAACTAGCGGTTGATATTCTTATGAAGGCACTTAGAAGTGAGCCGAGGGGGAAGATCAGAGGTCAAAGCGCTGCGGTCGGGATGGATGTAATGCACCAACTGGTGCAGATCAAGACTTTAGAAATATCCTGCGATGGCAACAGCTCGGCGAGGTCATCGGAGGTCAGCAGCAAAGTCAAGGCTGTGGATCAGATGTCAGAAGTCGTGACTGAGGAGGAGAGTGGGATGGTGTCTCCAGCCTCATGCTTCTCCGAAGGTCGGCCGGGGTTAATAGGTGAGTCGGACAGCGTGTGGGTGGAAACTAGCAGGTCTTTGATTCATCACTGTGAGGCTGGATGAAGTTTAATGTTAATCAGGATAAGGCTGGGGACGATATTTTGTCGAAGTCTGCCAAATAAATAAATCACATACATTCTTCTGTTCCGTAGCGCTCCATTGAGAGCTATTATCAAGCCACACTGTTTACTGGCTTATTTCATAACAATGAACACACACACACACACACACACACACACACACACACACACACACACACACTGTAGTTTATCTTGATTCAATCCTAGGTACAGCGTCCTGCTGCTGAAAATACTCACTAGAACAAAGAGTCCCCAACAAATGCCATATTTCCTCCTGTTTGATAAAAACTACAGTGCCCATACAATTGTGGGCTGTTTTAAAAGAATAACGTCTTCGGCGGGAACCAATGGGATTGGGTCTGAGTACCAAAGACAGAAGACATTGTTGGTTTTTCATCTTTTCATGGGATTTGCTGACAATAAGAAGTATACGTAATAATGCCAGCCTTATCCTGTTAGAGCATCATTACTCATTCCGTTAAAAGGCAGAATATAGATTATTCTGATATCATTTTTTATAGTTTAGCATATGTTTGCCTCTCCTTGCTTGTACAGAGCGGAGGTGAGCGCGCCTCCCTTTCCTCGTTACAGCCCGCATTAAACCGCCTGCCTCCTATTGATTTTGATGGACAATTGGAGTGTAACAGGGCGTGAATGATGGGGTCAGAGCACGGATGCAACTCACGCCTTTTTAGTTTTACAAAAACCAACATAAACAACGTGACGGACCCGGGGGTGTCTGTCAGCGGCTCCGGGTTACCAGCCGCGGCAGATTGCAGGATTTAATATTAGCCCGAGGTTGTCGCCGGGGTCGTTTGAGGCGATGATCCGTCTCGTTTAACAACTGCCATAAAGCGGCATTTCTCTCTCTTGCTTTTTCCAATCCCCCCCCCACACACACACACACTCCGCCCCCTCTCTTTTCTCCTCTCCTCCATCATCCCCCCTTCCTCCCACTAACGCCCCCTCCCTCTCCCGCTTCAGGCCTTGCGGTGGTGGAAGTGGGCGTCCGCGCAACCACCAATCCGTCAGGCTCCCTAAGCTGCCGCTCTTCCTCCTCCTCCTCCTCATCATCACGGGTGTCATTAAGTTTCACGTGGCTGTAGCGCACACATCTGTTTAATAACCCCCGTGCAGCTGTGTGCCTCGTCGTCACTGGGTCAGTGGAATTGGCGAGATAGCCCTGCTGACTGCGATATCAAACTAAATGATCCTCTCTCAAATGAAGGCAGCCTCTGGGCCTGCTCGCTGAAAAACTCTCGACTTACACTCTCCAGCATATGCGGAATTTCATGTCATCTTGGAAATGATGTGAAGAAATACGTTTTTGATATCTTTCTAATGAATCAAAAGAAGGAGATATTGGCACATTTTCACAACACGAGAAGTCGGCTCATGTTGAATTTCCCCCCTCCGAGGCGTTTTTCGGCAGTAATGACACATTAACTAGCTACGCGTCCCTAGTGTAAACACTCCCCCCCCCACATGCGCGCCCACGCACGTTCATGAATATCAAAGCGCCCTTTCGTGCGAGGGGGGACACGCCCACAACGGGGGCCTGGCGGTGAAGGGCAAACCTGTGTTCGATTTTCCCGGCTCCGGCTGAAGGCCTCGGGCAGGTCGTCCCAGTTGGTTAGCTTGACGTCCAGGGGGACGAAGCTCAGGTTCAACGGAGTCCCGTCCTAGGATGAGGAGACAGAGAGGAGAGGACAGCCTTAAGCTAAAGGATTTGTTACCGCTGCTGCTAATACCACCATCACTCTTACTAGAGCTACTACTGAGATATATATATATATATATATATATATATATATATATATATATACTCCTTTCACAAACCTGTGTGCAAGGAATTCTAAAGGGAATTAATAGATAGCTTTTCAATTATTCTCAGCATATCATTCATATTGATATATAACATTTAATTTCAGTTTTTTAAAACTTTGGATGAATCAGTCTTTTCTCTTTCCTATCGAACTGTAAACCTAAATTAAACCATAAAAAAATAAATGCAATTAAATATTAATATCGCATCAATAAAACTATTTGTATGGTGGGATACCAGATTGGGTGAACTGGCCCTTTAATTGGAGCTATTACAGTTTTCTTTATAGAGTTTTTTTGAGACTCATTTAATTATTAAACAAAATGCTAATTTCTGCACACATAATTTTACCACATGAACTATATAAATGTATAATATGTACTTGGGGTTTACATGAATTGCAGTTTACCACATAGGGACTATAAATGGAACTAAGTAATGCAAGTATTTAATCTTAGTAGAGCTGAAATGATGAGATTTTGATCTATTTGTCATTTTTTTGGAGCGTAAATGCCAAAAACATAGCAGTTTTGGCGGAAATTTCCTCACACCATAAAACACACTCTGTGTAAACGGTACACAGTGGCATCGCTACACTACAAACAGTTCCTTCATGGTTCTTCGGAGGATCACAAATTGCTCCGAGCGTTTTCCCAAACAGCTGGTGGGACTTGAGCTCGCTGCTGAGTCATCGTCGTAACCAAAGCGCGTACCTCTAAGTGAATTACGACGCAGCACAGAGTTACTGTTTCACTTGCCAGAATAAATGTCAGGGTATTAATGTAGTTATATAACCTATATTCCTTATGCATCAAAGAGACAAGGTGGGTGTCTTTCTGTTTTCTCATCAACTGCAGCAGGTGGAGTTCTTTGCCTGCCAACATCAGTTTCTCAGATAGCAGAAGTTAATGTTACTGTGAGCTAGCTGGATGAAGTCAAAAATCCTACCACGTTGACATGTCCATTAGATAATACATGCATACTGTGCTTTCACAGTATAAGTCAATGATAGTATCTGATTTCAATTATTGTCCATTTTCATGTTTGAACTGTAATAATCTTCTACTTGTTTTAAGAGTTTACCCACGAATAATCATTATACGTATGTTTTAAACCTTTATTAGTGACACTAGTAACCTATATTTTTTAAATTCACATAATGTGTGATGTCTTGACAAATATGGATGGTTTGCTATATTATTTGGTAGAGATATATAATGTCCCCCTCATGATAAACTGTAAGTACTTTGGTGATCCAGTCTCTTTTCATCAAGAACATCGGAAAGCAAACAGTCAAGTTTTTAATTTGTCCCATTCCAATACTTCAGTTTATGACCATTATTTTTGACACGTGTGTTAAGTAGCAATTAGCAAATGCTATCAAAAAAAGAGTGAAATTATCATTACATTATAATATAAACGAATAAACAAAAATAATTTCTTCCCTCCCCCCTAATAAAAGGACCAATTGCAAAGTTGAATGGGCGTATATGTGGTGTTATATCATGAAAGGAATATCTTTTGTAAAGACGGGGCAGATAGCGGTTGCAAACAACGCGCAATTCACGGCTCTACAGAAGTCGCAATCCATTAATTGAGGATTTTCCTCTTTGTTTTCATATGCACACCTGGTACATGTGCATATGAGAATGAATTGTGTAAAAAGGTTGCAGCTAATAACACACTGTCACTATTGAGAAATGGGAGAGTCGATTGTTACAAAGTCTTACAGATAACTGAACAGAAAGAAAGAAAGAAAAAGTTAAGTACAAAGAAATTAGTCATTCCGAAAATAAACTGAACTAAATCATGGGAAGCCCTTTGGTCCTGTATGGAACATGTATGACAATTGCACCTGCAGCACCAAGACCGTCACTCTATAATTAAGAGCCAAGGAACCCGGTATACAGCGCTTAATTAGTTACATTGTGTTCCGCAGCTCAATTTGTATTAAACTTCAGGTATTTTCAGCCGAGCAATCACATTCTTAATGACTAACTTGCAGAACTTGTATCCAATTACATCCAAGTTCTGTAATCTGGCCGCATATTCTTTCATTGGTTGCCATGGTAATTCTTGTGGTAACCAAGGAGCTCGTTAGTGATCTCACTTGTTGTTGTTTTTTTTTTAATTCTTATATATGTGCACTTTGAAGGTAATGCTTCTCCTGCGACAGTATGCATGCATTAGTAACAAAGATAATGAGGATTTTTGTGAAGAGTATAAAGAAAATGGCATATACTTACAAAAATGCACCTCGCTGAGATTATGGGTAATTACACCGCCGCAGCTTGGAGGTATCTGCATAATCATTGTTAAAAAAAAATACCCAGAATAAAGAACATTTTCCTGCTTATTACTGCTTCATTAACACTAACTACTGTCAATTTGAGGCCTGAGAAGCCATTTAAACTCAGTGTTAAATTCACTCAGACGACAGCAATTGTGCCGAACATCAGGGACGCTTTACAAGAAAGAGGCTGACCAGAGAATAAAGGTGAAAGCTGCAATTTTGGATTCCAGCAAACCCAGAGCCACTTCAGCCATGGACGTGGGCAGACAGAGAGGATGGGCTCGAGAAAAGATTAAGTTTAAAGGTTAATACCTGCCAGCAGCTGACACAGGGATTTGGAGATACAAATCAACATTAGGAAGTATTTTTTTTTCTTTTTCTGTGCTGTAGCCTCGGTGCACAGAGGCCTGCGTGTTTGTTTGGATTATGGCAAAATAAATATCATGGAGACTCAGGGGAACAGTGGAGCGGGTTGTGCTGTTACAGCATGAAACAGGAACGGAGCCTTTCTAGATGAGATTGAAAAGAGAGCGGCACTATCCTCCCCGATGTTTCACAACGATCAATATTTAATATTTCATCGGGTTATTAGAAATAAAAACGTAGGTTTAGTCTAATGTTCTGGACAAGGATTCGGAACTGTCCCAAATTAGAATAAATTAAAAAAAATGTTGATTACTTTTTATATATATTAGTAATACTAATATAATATTATATTATTATTATATAATATATAATATTTTTTCATGATACAATGTATGTGTTTGGTATATAAAGACAGGGTCACTTTTGCTGGAATATTTATTCCTTTTAGTTAATTAATTACGATTAATTACTTTTTAGTAATTAGAAGTGAAGTAGCATTCAATGTGGCATTTCTTTTTTTAACGGCACGCCTCTCATGTAAAGAAATCTGCCAGCTCAAGCTAGCTAATGTGACATAAATGGAATACAAGCGATAAAAGGAAACAGTGCTACCATCAAAACAAACCAGACACTAGACTATCAAACAAAAACTATCCAGTTTGATGGGCAGAAAATGGACATAAAATTCCTAATACTCTCACTATTTTTCATTTAAAACCCTGGTAACAAATCTTCCTCTGATTGTGCACTGAGCGGTCCCCCCTGTGAGAATTCTACGCCTGGTCCGGGATTATCCCGATGTGACAGCTTTCCAGCCAGAATTCCTACAGTTTATCATTTAAACGACGGCGGGGGACATTTATCTCTGCGGCTTATCGTCTCAGCCACGCGTACGCAGCACTTCTATTGCCGGGTCTATTGCCGGCGGGGTAATATTCCATTGGTGATTCAGTTCAGGTCTCTCGATGTAAAAACCCTCTTGTCTCTTATCTGCGTTAGTGGGGAAGGAATCTGATCCCTCATGAATGAAACAAAAGGGCGGTAAGTATCACAATCCGATCAATACAGAGGTTTGCTGGCGAGTGCCACTCAAGACGAGTGCTAAGAATGCACGGCAGCGTAATCAGAGTCAGACTGGGGTTAAACTATAGTTTGTCTTAGTCTGCTAGGCTGCAGGAAGCGCCACAAACGTCAATGAAAAGACGGACCTTAAATTACATTTCACTTAATTATCTGAACGAAAGTCTTCACACTAAAGCTCCCAGCGAGAGGCCGACTGCAGTTTGTTTAAAACGTAACATGATTGGTCGCCGTAGGCAGACGGTCTCGGCTTCCTTTTTTTTCGTTGCCATCTCTCGGTCAGCTCTTTCAAAATGGCCCGACCGCAGCTTGTTAGGGGATTTCTACAAATTTATGAGCGGTCTGCAGTGCTCCGTCACCTGCTGGCATTGCTGTTGTTGTTTCATTACTATTTGAACAGAGCAGCGAGATGTTCAATTGTTTTTTTATATTTTTGAGCAATGTTTGCATCCATTTATTTTATACTGTTAGGTATGTCAAGAACACAAAACAATAATATTAAAGGGGCACTCTAGTGATTTAGTACAACAGTACACTTACATAAAGTTGGGAGATGTGCGAGACACAGATAAAAAAAATGCAGCAGAGGCCAAGATATATACAAGACTAGTCTCCAGTATTGAGTTTATGCATCGCAGCCTGCATATTTTTTTTTCTTTTTTGACGCTGAAATGCAATAATGCACTATTTTAATTTACATTCATGTTATTTGCATTCTTAATAATGAAGTTATATACAATTGTATGGACAATGGAATACTTCCTTGTTGCTAGGAAACAAAATGTTAGGAAACAAAATGTAGATAGGTCAAGCTCCAAAAAAAGCACTTGATCCTCCTTCTCCCATAATGCAACAGGACTTCCTCTAATTGGTAAACGCCCATGTCTGTCATCCGCAAGTTGTAACGCAGGCGTTCTGTTAAAAACATCTTTAAGCTCAAGCCGAGGTGACCCGGATGACATAACCATGACATCATCAGGGTTATTTTGTCAGTCTCTCCAGACTCACAAAATGTATAATGGAGCTTCTTTCACAGGCTGAGTACTACTTCTAATGCAGGTAAACTGATCTTGAATATGCAAAAATTGGTGGACTGTACCTTTAAATGTATTTAAATGAAAGAAGAAAACATTTGTGCACCAAAAACACGAAATCAAATGTTAAGACTTCCCGAGCGCTGGTGAGAAACTGGTGGATTGTGAATGAAAGAGGAAGCTGGAGGGAAGGTTGAAGACGGTTGATCCTTGTTAAATCGTATTGGTAATCCTTTGGTAATACCTAAACCTTTCATTTGTACCGAACCAAAGAATGTGAATGGATTTGGAGAGCTTCTCTTTCCCCTTTTGTAACTCAAACAGGCTCTTGTACCTCTGGTATCAGGGTTAATATTAAGCATCAAGATTATATTCATTTTATCATAAACCTATAATGACACAAAGGAGCCTGTTTTTCAAGTTGAACACAGTGCCGTTTTCTAATTGGACCAATTTGAGCTCTTTCAATCACCATTACTTTTCATTCTTAAACTCCGACCTTCTTAATGTTGCCTGTGACTATTTCCTCACATCTGTCCCTTTTGCTAATTGGCGACGCGCGACGGAACTGCACGTCCTCTATTTTCAATCACTGTGCTGTTGTTTTGCAGCTCTATCTTGATAAAGAGATCTTGATCTCAGTGAGACTTCCCACTCCAACAAAAAAAGGAATTAATTATGTTTTGTTCACTGTTCAGTTGGATGTGACAAGAACATGAACTTTCAGTTTTACTTATTCTTACTGCCTTGATGACATAAACATTATTACATCAGAGGCCTCTGACTTTCATTTAAAAAGTTAAAAAAGAGCTCTTGCCTCCTGACAGTTGGGATATGTTTGCACTCAAGTATGTTCAAATAGCTGCAGGAATAAAAGTTTGAAATGTATGACCCAGTACCAAACATGGGGGTATGGTATCAGGTTTTGTTTTATACTAAATGAAAAAGAGGAGCATCATTATGACAACCAGCTTTCTCTGAATGGAAGAACAAATCAAATGCACCTTCTTTTGAATTCATCACTTTCGGCGAGCACATCGTGTTCACAACAGCGAAATTTAATTTATAGAATCTGTGAGAACGAATTTGACCACAGTTGACCTGAGAAACAGACAATGTTTTACATAAAAAATATCACGTAGAGCAGCTTTACAGATGAGATCTAATATATTTTTTGTTGTGTAAGTGTGCGGGGGTTTTAGTAATGCTCAGTAAACACTTATTTTTTTCATTTCAGGCCTCACGGCAATAAAATGTGTGTAGATATTTGTTTTCTTCATGCGGTATTTTATTTTTATTTTATTTTGGCCCAGATTCAAATATTGCACGCTATTAGTTGTTTTTTGCACTGGTCCTCTCCTCAGGCAAGGATGCAGTTTACTAAAGGAAAAGGGAAGAGTGTTGATACTGTACAATGAAAAAACTACCTGTTAATGTGAGTTATTGAGGGTAACTTAAAGGAGCAGTTTGTAGGATTTAGTAGCATCCATAAGTGAGAACTACACTAGCATTTAGGTAACATAAAAACATGAAAGGCTCTCTCTAGAATCAGTGTTTCGTTTGTCCGTTCTGGGCTCCGGTAGAAACATGGCGGTGCAACAAGGTGGACTGCCAGAAGAGGACCTGCTCCCTATGTACATATGAAGGGCTCATTCTAACAAAAACACAACAATTCTAAGTTTTAATGTGATTATGCACTAATGAAAACATATGTATGAATATTATCCTCTATATCTGAAAATAGATCCCCCAAAAAGCTACACACTGGACCTTTAAACTAGATAACTAAAGTGTAGCACATCTCAAACTGCTAGTCACAGCAACAAGTGACATGAACAGTTTTCAATGATAAGTATTAGAAACATTAACCCAATATAAGGCACGTAGTCACTGTGAAGTTACCTACTGGTTTGTGGACTGTTGTTTTGAAGCCTTGAGTTTGGCATTTTGGGCTACTCCATCTTGTTTTTTTCCAAACAGAAGTCACGCCAGAGGGTGGAGCTAAGTACAACTTAGACTTTTTTATAGGTAACCAAAATGTTACAATTAACTGTCATGAAGTGAAAACACACTGTGAAAGAGTTAAAGTTGTAAGACGAAAACCACGGACAACTACCAGCGACCTGTCAATCACAAGGTAGCCCCGCCCTAGAGCATACCCTGCTAGTCTTTTTAACTCTAAATGGGACCATCATTTACAAAAAGAACATCATGCTGTGTTGAAGAAGACTTGAAACTAGAGATTGAGACCATAAACTCATGTTTACAATGTTTACTGAGGGAATAAATCAAGAGACAAACAGGGCCATTCTTTCGTAGACTACTGTACATTCTGACTTCGCCCCCTGATGGCCATTAGGAAGAATGCAGCTTTAAGGCAACGACTTCAAGAAATGAAGAAATAAACCACATTTTTAAAATAATTAGTCGTGAAACATCTCTGGTCCCATTATTAGTCTAACCATTATCAGATTTGCGGAATCAAAACGCACAAACGGGTAGATGTGGTACCTTGGTATACAGATATATCCGGTCTGTGTACAGGCTGGCACAGAACTGCAAGCCCGGGTAGACGGGATGGGCGGCGCTGGCGTCCTCTCCATCCCGGCCGCCGTCGTCGCCATCGGCCTCAGCGGCAGAGAACGGAGGTGCAGCATCTCTCCGGTCTGCAGGCAGAGAGGAAGAGGCCGGCTAATATCTTGCTGAGTATATATTATTGGTTCATTATTGGCTTTCGCAGCTTTATTGGTACCTCTGTTTGCTCCTCTGGTGATGCAATGACTCGCAGGCACATTAAACTCCAGGGGCTTGTTTCAGATTTATTACACAGAGCACAATATTGAGAAGATATGACATTTGTAGCGCATCATTAAAATGTGTTTGCATACCACCTAATACTTAACTTTATTGCTTCCATACACTTGATTATAGAATCGGAAATGAAAACAGTTAAGTCATTATCTTTGACATTTTCATATAAATAGGAATGGAAGTTGATTTTGCTTCTTGCCATCGCCAGTTGATATAACAACCAACCTACGCATGGAGGTCTTAACATTTCCCGTTTTATGTTTGAAAGAAGCAGATTGTTTCGAAACGACTGGATGAAGAATATGCAAACTCATCATAACATACGATATCTTCTTTTTTTTTTAAGGTAGGCCTCATTGTCAACAGTGGACAGACATGAGCATGGGATAAAGACAGAGAATTGGACCTGATTGGACGCGTCATGCAGGTTACTGCTCTTAACGCGAGTATCTGAAGAAATATCAGGTGACAGAACAAGCCGTGCATTTTTAGAAACCTGCTTCATTTGTGCTCTACAACACCTCCCTCTAGTTTGATGATTGGGTCCAACACACACAGGGCGCTGGGCTCAATTTTTTAGACTCTAAGCAAATAAGGCTATTTCCCCGGCAACGCTGAACTACTCCTTTAATGTTCTGTGAAAGCCCATTTCTTTGACAGAAACACCCCAATTTGCTCCTTACCATTTCCCTCATGGAATTTGCTGAACAACAGGGTGGAAACGCAGCGAGGGAGGAGAAGAGACGGGGGGAGAGAGTGATAAAGTGACAGTCACAGAGAGAGAGAGAGAGAGAGGGAGCGGGTCATTAATGTCGGCCGTGTAGCTCGCTCATCCTGCCAGCGTCTGGCAAGAAAAGGTCAGTCGGTGGAAATGAGAGCGCGGCTGCTCGACCACGCTTCATTTAGACAATGACCTATAACACTCTGATAATACTTGCCTTAAATCACTTCGCATGGCCAGTTGTCTGCCTGGCCTGTGAGAGTGAGTGTGTGTGTGTGTGTGTGTGTGTGTGTGTGTGTGTGTGTGTGTGTGTGTGTGTGTGTGTGTGTGTGTGTGTGTGTGTGTGTGTGTCCGTTTGGCCTGCTAACGGTGGGGAAAATACTGACGCAGGCTAATGTCTGTGACACGAGCATTTCCATTGAACAGGTGCTGCCATGTACCTGCACCGGGTCTCTGGTGATCATGTGACAGAATCAGCTTCGGGAGGGTTGAGTGAGAGAAGAACATGTGGGGACAAAGACATGCCCTCTTAGATAATAAAAGGGTCTGCAAATATTTTTTTTTCTTTCTAATTATAAGTGAGGGCGTCCTACGCTTTTCTGCCAGAGCTAGAACAGTTTGGTTTATTTCAAATGTGCTTTTCTCACTATTTTGTCGTGGGTTTAGTTGGAAAATATGCAATATCAAGTTCTTCCTCGCACCAATCAGGATTTAGCAACATTTTTTATCAAAATCTAGTGATATATATGGGTTGAAACCAACATTTCAATGTGTACCTACTTCAGTGTGTACCTAAATACAGTAAAGACTAGTGGTGATGTCCATGTTGAAGACGATTTCTAACTTTATTTTGACGCTTAATTCCCAACTTTTTCATCTCATTGACTTAAAGTGGTTAAAAAAACCAAAACATTCAGGTCCTAAAAGAAGTAAAGAGGTATCGAAAGGGCAAGTACTCATTCAGATGCAAAATTGCCCAGTAGTTCTCAAATAGTAGCTCAGGTATTTGACTGCAGAGAGAATCATATGGAAGCCCTAAATGGACACGTTTCACACAAGCTTAACACTGTTATTTTGAGATCACAATTTAATTATGTCTTCATCCTTCGAAAACAAGCTTTGTTATCTGTAAAAACTAGATAATACATTTTTTTCACAAGAAAACAAAAGGTCACTGGATTGTTATTCCTTAAAATGTTTGAGTCAAATCATCCATCCAACGGTACGGTAAAGGATACATGTGAGACCACATCTGGTTTTCAGAATAAGGCGTTAACAAGGGTGTATGCAAAAAAACATACATGGAAATATCTATATTAGAGACAGGCTTTTATTTCTGTTTTAGCTGCTATGTTGATAAACTAGCATCAACTTTATTTCCACATCACATCAGTGCTATCATGTTACACTCACCACTACTACTTTTAGTTTTTATGATCATTGAGCTACTGTCATTGAAACTCACTACTTCCTGCACAGATGACCATCATTTAAGACTTCCTCTTTAAATTGAGAATTGACTGTAGTTATATTCCACCGCTGGTTTTGCTTAAATTTGTGATGCAATTTAATGATAAAACTTTTTTGGTGTTAAAGGTGACATCATCCTGTTAACTCATCTCCTTCTCCTTGACCTATCCTGTACAATGTCCATATCTTTCATTTTTATGTTTGCCGCCCTCATAGGTGCAATTTCCCTGGGTCTGGTACACGCTGTTCTGATCTCATCCCGGATTTGGCTGGAATGGGCCGCGCAAAAGCATTTTGCAGGACACTAGCGTTTCACAAAATCCCATCTATCTGTCCTTCTACATCTGTAATGAAACCTAGCAGCTCTGCGATGTGCACCCTATATTTGTTGTAAGCAGTTTTTTTCCCCCCCTTCCCTTGTTTGCAGTGGGGGGAACGCGGCAGCTGCATTAAGTGGGCCATTTAAACGATGGGGGCAATTCATCTTACAAAGCCGTCTTATTAGACTGTCACTTACACAGTATGAACAGTGCCTTCAAAACACCCCAAGGGATTTATCTGTTATTTTACTGCGAGAAAAAGAAAACAACGCCTAATTGGACTGAGTCATCTCATCTTCTGCAGGATTGGAAAAAATAAAAAAAAGATATAGAAAAAATAAAAACATTTCCAACTGAGTGTGAAGGCATTTGGTGCAGCTGATGCTGCTGCAATGTTTGAACTTACATAAAAGGAAAAAACTATCCATGTTGAAATGTTTGGGTCATGCAGATAGATGAAGAGACAGACAGTAGGGAGAAAGAGTGAAAGACAGAGAGGTGGAGGAGTGATTGCCTGTCTGTGCTGTGAGGAAAGTAATCTCAGAGCAATCAAGAGGTGGGGGCGGCCGACAGCTCTGCGCTTTGCCTTCTTAAACCACGGGCAGGTAGAGGGAAATCATTAGGCGACGCTCCTGACCCCATAGGTCACTTTTATTAGACAACTGCTGTGTTCCACACTAAACCCACGCTGCCTGAGACACACTGGCCATGGCATGTAACCAGCAAACTGACTAACCATCAACAGGATGGATGGATAGACGGAGACAGAGAGAGAGATAGACAGGTGCATAGACAGACAGGTGGATTGATTGGCCAAAAGTTAGACGGATATGTTATGTAGCTACACAGATGTAGACGTTAAAAACTTGACAACAGAAAGACAGATACATAACTATTTATCTATCAAGGCAGGTAGCTATAGCTAGACAGACAGATAGAAAAAGAGAGGACAAAAAGATAGACACATAGCTAAAGTAGCTACATAGACAGAAAAATAGACTACAGATAGATAGATAGATAGATAGATAGATAGATAGATAGATAGATAGATAGATAGATAGATAGATAGATAGATAGATAGATAGATAGATAGATAGATAGATAGATAGATAGATAGATAGTTATATACACAGAACATAAGACGACATAATTATAGACAGACATGTAGCTAGCTAGCTTTATAAACTGAAGATGCCAGACAGAGACAGAGAAATACATATATTTGTTGTCTCCAGGGAAAAGCACATGTCTAAAGGGGAGGCGGGGGGCCAAGTTGGCATCCAGCGGTGTCTCTTTATTGCTGCCATTTCTGATCGACACTGAAGCTTTTATCTCTCCCCTAGAGTCGGCCTAAATAGAGGTGTTTGTCAAAAACAGAAAGCGTAGCCTTTCACTAACATTTAGTATTTCTTTGCCTGGGAGTAGGTAGGGAGGGGGTCGAAGTGCAGGGGAAGCTGCAGCGAGATGCAATCCGAAACCGTCGGGGTGGGGGCGCGAGGTAGCCACGGAGACGGGAAATTAACCACTCGACATCTCTGGCCACTAATAGATGTCAGAGTGTGTGTGTGTGTGTGTGTGTGTGTGTGTGAGGCTCTAAAAAGGAAAGGAATCTGCAAAGTTGTTGCACACAGATCTTAGGATGTTAAAGGCTAATAGGGGCTGATAGCTTGCCTGTTAAAACCTAAATGGCTTGTGCAATATTCCCCCCTATGTTAAGTATTCTACAAAGAGGCTTTAAAAACCCAGCCCTGTACTGCCATCAGCTCAGTTTCATCCTTTAGTAACTCTGACCCGAAATGTCTGCGTGTTTTCAGAGGCAACACCCAGGTCACAGGCTTTTCTTAGACTCTGCTAGTCTGGCATTTATTATTTTTTTTTTTAAGAGCTCTTCATATTGCACATGGTGTAATTAGTTCTTTGTAATTAGCGCAATTTATTGCTTTGTGTATCCCTCTGAGACACAACTACTTGAACACAGAGGTCTTAATTTGCAATATTACACACTATGTAATTGGGAATTTGTTTCTACACAGCCCTGGGAGACTTGCAGACACGTACAGGTATAACCAGAGTGGACGGAGAAAGCAGATTGTGTTTCAAGGATAAGGTGGTGTCGGGGGGGAACTTGTGCCTTTTATGTAATTAGACCTCAGTCCACTTTATTAAAAAAAAAAAAAAAAAAAAATAGCCAATCGAAAGCTCATCAGCTGCCCTTTTGGACAGCGATTTAACCTTAAACCTCCTGTGTATTTTGCCGGTCTCTTCAACAAGTTGCACTTAGAGATTAGTGAAGTTTGACTCCATATCTTCTGGAGCTTCCTGACTGCAGATATAGGCAATATCCCCCAACTAGATACTAATAATAGTAAGAATAATAATGGTCAGTCCCATATGGAATGAGATATAGTCCCTTATTGGTTTGAAGTGATGTTATTAAACAGCATTATATGGGCAGGTGACAATGCGGCACCAGCCAATTTCCCTAGATATGAAAAGGAGAAGATTGCAGGTGGGATTACTCTGTGTGTGTGGAGGGGGGGGGGGCACCGCCAGCGACGTGGTTTCCTCGCTCTCTCCCGCTGATTGTTTACCTTTGAGCTGCCGCTTGTCCTCCTCCGCCGCTTCTCCCAGTTTCTGTTTGCCTTCCGGAACCTCATCCTCCTCCTCCTCCTCCTCCTCGCTCTGTTTGTCTTTGCTCGGTTTTGGACTCTGGCCTTTTCCCCGGCAAAGCTCCGGCTCGCTGTCGGAGCCGGAGAGGACGATGCGCGCCTGGCCCCGTTCGGTCACAGGGGGTTGCTGGGGCCCGGATGGCTCTGAGCCAGAACAGAGAGAGAGGGAGGGAGAGAGAGAGATGAAGATGACTTTATTGGCCTAGTAATGAGACTTTGAGGAGTTTCATTCCCCGGCGAGATATCCATCATCTGAAGAGTGTGACAAAATGACTGCTGACATGAAAGTAAAACTCAATATGGCTCATTAGTGGTGTTATTAGCTATCATGATTTCTTCACTGACATGTTAGATGATGTGATGGGTGAAAAATTGGATAGACATGGGCAGGGATGTAGTGGAATGCCTAACACATACAACTGTGCATTGCTCAGCAGCACGCTGGCAGTGAAGCAGAGAGCTGCAGATGAAACACCTGCCACACATTCTCCCCCCCCCCCCCTTTCCCCAGCTCTCAGATATCAAACCGTCAATATAATTTGCCGGGAGAATAAATTACGTTTGTGTCACATTGTTTTGTTAATTGCCCCGCCCGCATCATGTGCAATTAAACCTAAACAAAAATAATTGGCGATCGCTGCATCTGTGGTGGTGCTCCAGCTGGGTGCTGTGAGCGGCGTTCAAACAGCTGATAGTGGCAGAATGCCAATCGCAGAGCTGGCTTTAAAAAGGAAAATCAGCTCACGGCACCTTGTTGGACCGGCGAGCGAGCTCGTTCTGCTCTCCAACCATTCAGGTGGTTTTCAGTCACACAGATTGTTAGAATTCTGTGAAGGTCAGGGAGAAATTTAAGCCCCAAAAAATGTTAATGGATGCAAGGATTATGCCGTTCCCATTCATAGACTGCATATTATTTAAAATGTAAGTAGTGTTCTGAGGAAAGAACTGAAGGTTTGGTAGGACTGATGTATATCATCAACATAAAGCTAGAGGACTGATTAGCTGCTAATGGCATGATGACAATTATGAATGTCACTTTCAGTCTAAACAGAACTTCTTTCAGAGAACTGCCACGTTTGTTTCTCTCCCCAACTTTCCTAGTTAAATTTGAATTATATCCTCTTACAGTATTTGTTTAACTTGAGGTGTGAAATCTAACAAGACAGTAAAGTTGTGAGACTCCGGGACGCAGAGGGCTAATTAGTGATCCTGCCTCTCCGCGGCGTGTTCCCTCCAAAAGGCCAGCCTCTAGCCGGCTCCCGCAAATGTCATCCGAGTCTCCAGGCTCCTGCCCCCCCCCCCGCTAACAAGCCGAGCGAGACCGCGGAGGGACGGCTCAATTTGTGTTAAGCTGTCCCCGCCGAGGAAGATGTTAACGGAGGCGGGCGGGGGGGGATCCTACAGGGCCGCGACTTTACCAGTCAGCCCCCTTGTTCCAGCCCTCCCACCCAGCCCCCAATCAGGGCCCCATTTATGTCTGTAGTGGCTTGATTAGGTTTGGGAATTGAGTCTTGATGCCCGGCGCACAAACATACTACTACACACAAGAGCTTATGAGGAAGCTGTTGGATAAAAGAGGAAAAGCTTTTATTGCAGCCTGCAGGGAGTGAAACCGATGCAGCCTGCAGCCAGAAAAATAAAAGTATCAAAGAACAGGAAAGTACTTTGTCCTCGGATGAAACGGTTGAAGACCGGACTGGACTTTGTTGGGCTAAATGTTAAAAATCAGTCTGCAAAAAAACAACAGAGTGCTAGCTGAGGGGTGTGGAGGGCCGAGAGATAACCACATTGCCCTCTTCCTGTACGCTCTCTCACAGCAGGTGCTGCGAGACATATTGATGGTCTACTGGTGAAAGAGAGCTGAAGGATTTGAACCGCACCCACGCTCTCCTGCCCTGCAAAAAAAGCTGCAAACAAAGGAACTCGACACCGCTGACTCAACCCGAGAGCCCGGTTTGAGCTGTAGCTGTCTCTGTTTACTGGTGCTAAATCAACTCCGGGAGACCGCTCCGACTAACACACCTGAAACGTCCGACCCCGTCACGCAGAGGAGCTTATAATGCATGACAGTTTGATTAAAAAACGGTTCTTGATTACTCGGGGATATAGCACAACAGTGATTCAATTTGTGTCCAATTAATGAAGGCTGTTGTAATTTGGTAAGTTCCCCTCCCTGCCGCACAAGAAACAGAGTGCCAACACCTTCAGATAAAGAAGACTGACCTTATAAAAACAAAACACAGGTGTTTCCAAGGGTGTCTCCAAAATTAAAATTATTTGGCTTCCACAATTTACCAGTCGCTAAAACCCCTTCCACCGTACAGGAATCATTTAATCCCAGTTTAGCAACCGTGGGCACGGAGGGCCTGTCAAGGATTTCTCAACATGCCAAAGTGGTGTTCATGCGGCTGAAGTACGAGCTATACTCGATGTATAAAAAGGGGTTTGGAGGATGGAGTCCTTTCTCATTGTTTAGGATAACGTTAGCGGCTCTGTGATGCTCTTTATTTGGTATAGGAACGTTTGCACTAACTGCTAAAGCTTTTCCATTCAAACCTGTTGCTGAAGATATCGTAGGGCTCAGAGCAAGAACAACACTGCTTGTTAAGACTTCTTTTACGGGTTTAATCGACTGATGAAAATAAAGTCTTTTAGCATGACATCATTTGATGGGGATGTCAGGTGCATATTTCAGACCCTTTCACAGGGCTCTCGTTTTAAAAAGAGTGGAAACAGTAGAAGGAGCTTTTTTTCTAGCTTCAGCTGATAAAACCGGACTTGTTTACTTCTGTGTGAAAGTGGCGACCCATTGATACAAACATTCGTATGAATTTTGTGTGCTAAATTACCGCCGACATCACAGCAAACTCAATGTGCAGTTCCTGGACCGAAAGCTTAACATGCGTAGCAACGGTAGCTAAGGGAAAGGGGCTTAGCAACAGGTGAACATCTTGGTAGCTTCTAACCAGCCATCGAGTTTCAATACTTTCCATCAAATCATAAAAATCTTTCTCATTTCATGCATCTCATTCTGGTACAAACGCCTCACGGCTCAACAGTCTGATATCCCTCTGCGGGCTGCCTTGTTCCTCCTCTACAGCTTCTGTTTTGTTGTATTTTTGCCATGCACAGTGAAGGCCACATGATACTTCCTCTGCTCCTTCACTTTGAATGTGACATCAGTCCTTGCATCATGTGGCTGTGATTCTCTGCAACACGTCTTAATACGGGTGACACCACTTTCCTTACTGTCATTGTGAGAAATCGCTGCTCTTGAAGGGATAACATCTCTCATGCTGCACCATCAGCTCCGGAGCTGATTATTTTCTTACATTGCCACGGGGCTGAGGACCACGGCGCCAAGTTGAGAGATATCTCCATAAATACCGTTGTTATTTCTCGCCACGGTCTGTCATTTACAAATTTAGCAGGTTGTTAAATTCCCCGTCTAGCGAGCTGACACGGCCCCCGCTGCTGTGAATGCAGAGAGAGGCGCTTGTGACAAAGAAGAGAGTGTGATTGCTGAATAGTTATCGAGCATCTGCTGCAGCTGAGAATGAAATGGAGGGTGAACTCTGTTAGAAAACGTGTGTGTGTGTGTGTGTGTGTGTGTGTGGGCGAGCACGTGGGCGTGTTTTTTTTCTTTCGCTGATGCTCAAAGGCCGAGGTGCTGCTTGTTTGAACCATGTGCGTTTTTCAAGTGCGCCATCCTCACTTCCACTGGACTGAGCTGCAAACAAACCTTCTAGAGAGCCAATATTTACCCTATACTTCCACTAAATATAGATCCTGTATTTGCATTATGAGACTTGAGAGTCATTAATGCAGACCGGTGAGAAATGTAACATCACACCGGATAGTTTACGGCAAAAATGAGGTGCTTCAATGCTTCCTTTCATATCTCCTTTAACATAGGACACACTGGACCATCCTTTATAAAAGGAACGCCTTCCCACAATTCCTTGCAAAAGCACCACTGCAGACCCACGCCAATAACATTTGCCGTTGCATAATTATTCTCTTAGCACTGCGTTTCTCGTTTGAGAGTCCAAACGACAAGCAAGGTGGATAAAACTCAATCGAGAGATCAATTAGTCCTTCATGCAATCAACACTTCCATCTCCAACGTTTTTCTTTTTAAAGTTTGATTGCCTTGGGAAATATAAAAGCCTGCAATTTGTCCATTATTTTTTCCTCAAGCTCACCGAGTCGGCCGCGGCCTTTTAGTCAAGCATCTCTGCATGCTGATACCTTGAATCCATTTACAGTACAATCGTTAATTACTGCGTGTTTTCCTCCCTCACATCATCAGCTTTATGCTCCCTTTCAACTGTTGCAGACAAAACATGATGTCTTTAAAAGGGAATAGTTCAGTTTATTTTGCTAAGAGTTGGATGACAAGATCGACACCGCTCTAAACCCCCCCCCCACCAGCACTAGAATAAAAAAATAATTACATCAGGTAGATCAAACTTCAATGAATCAATGAGTCCTTCCAATTTCTGACCGTGACACAGTACAAACAAAATGCTTTTTCTTGGTAGATGCATTATTTCCAATTACTTCCTCCCCAACAAGTACATTTCGATCCATGTGCAGTGTTGTTGTTTTTAAGACTTGATATCATCTAAGTATAAGCCGTCCCAGCCTGTCATTGCTTTTTTGTTTAATGAATCATCTTCGCCAACTGTTGGTTTAGTTTTTAAGGAGAGGGAGGGGGGGGGGAGTCATAACGACTCCCTCTCCTTTGCAGGATACAATCATAGGCTGTCAGACATATCAGCCAGAGCCAGCTCAACTTTTCCCAACTTTGTGCAAGATGTTTGCAGCAATAGTAGGCGCCCTGTTCTCTCTCTCTCTGTCTGTCTGTCTGTCTCTCTCTCTCTCTCTCTCTCTCTCTCTCTCTTAGCTTGACAGGTGAGAATTATACTGTGTCCTTGTCATTGCAGAGAGAGAGAGACAGACAATATTCTCCAGGCAGAGCTATTTCAGACTCTGGAAAGCCTGCCTCCATCTTTCGCTATCACGCGTCTCCATCTGGTGAAATCTGTAATGCTGTTCAAAAGTATTATGTCAACAGACTGCTGCGATTGATATTGACAGGGAGGGGAAATAAAGAGATGAATGGATTTCAGCGTCAGGTGCAGAGATGATGGAAATGGCGTTGTTTTTCTGGGGGGGGGTTTCGGTTCTTGATGGAATCCTGTTTGAAATGAAGTTGGTTAATAATTGGGTCTTAATTCTACCTGAGTGGACTCCAGAGGGAGAGCGCGGGAACTCGCACATCTCGCAGTACGGCAGCAGGCCGCTGTTGGAGTAGGTGCAGGCCCCGCAGCTCCACTTTTCACGGGGAGGGTTGGGCACCGACAGCCTCCGCGGGGCCATGATGGAGGTGAGTTGGGCGCCGGGGCTGCCAGAGCCGATACCGGCGGCTGCCGACCTCCGCTTCCCGCCACGCCTGGACCCGGGGCCACGGCCCGGCTGCGGGGTCCGGAGCCTCTTCAGCTGCGGGGAGAAGTCCTGGTCGGCTGAGATGGAGGTCTGGGAGCGTGGCTTCTCTACCTCCTCCTCTCCTTTTTCCGATATTGTCCCACTACCTCTCTCCGAGGAGATGGAGGGAGAGGTTTCCTCCTCTTCCCTTCTCTTCCTCTTCTTCTCCTTGCCGGCGCCCGGGGAGAAGAAGGAACGGATGTCGTGCTGCTTCTCTTTCTCAAACTGGGAGAAGGGAAAAAAAGATGAAAGTAACATTTTTAACAAAACAGCACACAATCCACCTGTAAAGTAACAATGACACAAATCCTCCTTTTATTGCATTTGTCACAAAGCAATAATTTCCCCTTTTGATAAAAATACAAAGCAACATTTCCTGATGTTAAGCTGTATCTTGGTTACACAGGACATACTACTGAGAAACACCTGATAAAAAGCCTTTTTAAAGTCTGGCAGTAGCATCATTTTAAATTATACTTGCTACAAACACAACATGACGTCAAATATGGATCACATATTTTGCCCAGCTCTCTGCACATTAACGTGCCCAACATTCAATACTGTGCGAATGTTTCGATGAGAAACTACAAAAGATAAAAACACAGATATAGCATCAGTCACACTGACACGGCTCCTTAGACTCGTGACAGCTCTGACTGGCAGTGATAAACTTGTTGATCGTTAAATATAATACGTGTTGATTGATGTGGTGATTGCACTTGTTGTTGTTTTTTTTATAGAAAAAGTGTTTGAGGAAATGTGCTTGAGCGATGGAGCAGTGACAAACTTTATTTCAATCTGACAAAAGTCAGAAATATTCATTATTATTTAAATGTAGATGAGCTCCAATGTTCTTTCTTGATTACTGCACGCTGCTCCGTCTATTAAAAAACAACCTTGAAGCTCTTGGACAGAAGTTCTGAACATCAGCGTGATCACTCTGCTCCACGCCCAGCTTAAGTTTTTAAAACTGTGATAATTTACAATTATTCACAATCTGGCTTTTTCACCCCCTTTAAAGGACTTCATTAGGCTCCACTCAGACAACATCAGTGGAGGGAAGGCCTGGCTTGTTGTGAGGGACAGTGTTCCTATTTTACCAAGGTCTTTATGAAGCGTGTGCAACTTTCTCCATAATGGCAACCAAAATATTAAACTTTCTGCCTCCTCATAAGAAAACTTCCACAGATACATAAAGACTCATTAAAATAAATAATACTGAATTCCCCTGAAGAGTTTTTTTGTACACTTTTAACACGTTTTTTAAACAAACAAAAAAAATAAAATAAAAATAAAACTTAAGTTCCCGGTGAACACCTCTGACTCACATGAGTGAAGAACGTGTCGTCTTTGTCATCTGGCGTGCTCCCCTCCAGCGGCAGAACCATCTCGCTCGGCGTCCACGCGTCGGCGAAGTTGAGGAACTCCCACTTGTCCTTGTCGCCCTCGTCGGCCTTCAGGTACTCCTTTCTGCCGTTCAGGGTGCTGCCCGTCACCGTTTCCTGTTGAACACAAGGGGACATTCAGAGCTCTTTTCTTTACCTAATCACGTGTTCTGTAATGTTGCTGTATCATAAACACAAGAATAAAAATAATCACAGTAACGCAGTTTTAATAACAAATCCAGACATCTGTGATTATCAATGTCAATCCCCAAAGCCTCTTCTCACATGCAAATCCATTTCACAAGTTCCTTAACGAATGCATGCAGGATATAAAGCTAATTATTTTAGCAAACAGACGCACACTGCCAAATGGTTACTTTGATTCCCCATAGATCAGCTGATCAATGCAAGAGGAATATGTCAGTGAGATTGCTTTCAATTAAAAGGGATAGTTCTGATGTTTTGGAGTGGGGCTGTATATTACTTATCCATAGTCAGCGTATTACTTTGGAGAAACAGACAGGAGTACCAGCACGGGAGTAAAGTAATGTACTGCTGTGGACGGATTTTAGACACGTAAAATAATCAATAGCAGCTATGTTTAGAACAATTTTACTGCTTTACTATTTGTCAGACATCCCTTTCTGACGGGGAACTGAAGCGTTATTTATCTCTTCAAAGTCAATAACTGTAATTTAACCTCGCAGAACACGGGAGTAGCTGTTCTTCTGCCGCCTCCATCTTTAAGCATACTTGTGATATTGTGCAACTTTGGGGTTTTTAAAGAGTTAGACCAGCTTCACCAAATTCTCTGCGATAACAAAAACTTACTTACCGATTGAAGCAACGGCAGATCAACAGGTGAGGTTAAATTACAGTTTTTGTCAATGGAGTCTGGTAGCTTTGAAGTGAGCATAGACAACGGCTTCAGTTACCCATCAGATAGGTGAAAAGTGGTACACTTCAATTGATTGATTGATCTTTTTTGTAATTCACTGACTATGGATAGATACCTCATACAAAGCCACTTTAAAAGAAATCTGCGCTATCCCTTTTATATTGATCATAGAGTAATTATACGTCTTAAATATGTCCTTGAATGTTTATTGAGATTGTGTAGCGTTTCCAGTGATCTATCATTCACATCAGAGATTGCTTCATTGGTGGAATGTGTGGTGACGTATCAAAGGCTTAGTCCAAACAGCACCTTCCTGTTGAGCATGGACCACATGACGGTGTCGAAGGTGCCCTTGGCGATGAGGTAGTGCACGTTGACCGAGGCCGTCTGTCCGATGCGGTGGGCTCGATCCTCCGCCTGCTTGATGTGGCCGGGGTTCCAGTAGAGCTCGGCGAACACCACGTGGCTCGCTGCGGTCAAGGTCAGACCCTGCAGAGGACACACAGACACACACACACACACACACACACTAATAACAGCCCACTTAGAACAGAAATACCTCATTCACCTCAAATGGAGCACTCCTGCCCACATCCAATGAAATGTAATTTGGTGAAATCCTTTTTTTTTTTAATAACTAGAATATTAGCAGCTAATTGCCGTTTGAGAGCTTCGAGCACCTACTTCCTTTGATTGGAACGCGTAACATTTGTGAACACATACGCTCATCCAAAATAATTAATGTCAAGTTTATTATCAAGAGCAAAAACACATTTATGGCATTTATTTCTACTTGCACAAACCTCGATTCTGATTCCCTACCACCAAGAGCAGTCATCATTATTACTAACATGCACCTCAATGCCTATTTATTGAACCAAAGTACAGCACTAGTTCATCTGAGTGCTCATAAGTGTTTCTGATGATCGAATTCAATCTTTTTAAGGACTATTCCAGAGTCATTTTACTTGAATAGCAGATTCTTGGCAACTGAAATAAAAGAGGAAGATGTTGATTCATAGAGTGGGTGTGTGTTTGTGTGTGCGCGAGTGTGTGAGTACCTGACCGGCTGCCTGGATGCTGAGGATGGCCACCCGCGTCTCCGGGTCACTCTGGAACTTGTGGACCAGCTGGATTCGCTCGGAGGACGGGACGCTGCCGTCGATGCGGATGTAACCGGCCTGCAGCGACACAATGTTTACTTCTTTGGAGGAAAAACTCAGTTCTCAGTGGATGATAGATAAACAAAAAAACAGATGGCGACAGCTGCCGTGTTCGCAGCTGATGGAACACATGCTTTAAAGTTTCATTAATATATGTTTTGTCTCCTTTCAAAAGTTAAACAGTCTCATTTTTATAGTTCAACATAATTCAAACTTTTCAGGCCAGACTAACCAAGTCAAAAAGGTTATTTATCACTAGCATAGAACAGTATGACATCCTCAGGTCCTGACGATTATAGCCGATGCGGAAGTGTCTTAAAACTTGCATTTGGCCATAGTGGCCAGCAGGGGGCGACTCCTCCGGCTGCAAAAAGAAGTCTGATTGTATAGAAGTCTATGAGAAAATGACTCTCTCTTGATTTATTCCCTCAATAAATGTTGTAAACATGAGTTTATGGTCTCAATCTCTAGTTTCAAGTCTTTTTCAATACAGCATGATGTTCATTTAGTAAATTGTGGTCCACTTAGAGTCAAATAGACCATAAAGTGAGGTATGCTTTAGGGCGGGCTTACTGTGATTGATGGGTTGTGCGACTACCAGAGCCAAATGCGTCGTCTTTACATCACTCCCCTGCATTCCATATATGGTAACTACTGTTTACTGGTTGCAAAAGGCCAAGATGGCGACGATTTCAAGATGGAAATGCTTAAATTGCCAAACTCAACGCTCCAAAAACAGCAATTCGCAAACCAATGGGTGACTTCACGGTGACGACGTCCATTTTCATTAAGTTTATGGCCTAGAAGCCCCATATAGTGCGCCTGCAAAGAACCGGAGCAGATGATGTAAGCGCGTTGTTTGGACATTTCTTTGAATCCACTAAACGTTCACGCAGTTTGCTAAAGGACAGCATTGTCAGGGTCTAACAAAGCCGGAGCAGATTTGTGCTGGAACATTAAAAGGCTCGGGGGCTTTTCCATTAACCTGCATTATATATATACAGCAGGTATTTCAATGACAGATGTGTGAATGAACGAGCCGTGGAAAACGTGACTAGAAGGGCTGCATTGAATAAAAATATTGCCACTTTGAAAGGAAAATGAGAGGAATGGTGATAACGGAATATTTTGTAACATTTTCCGGCGAACAAAGAGCGAGCGTCTGTTAAAGCTGAACTTGACATTCGCCGGGCTGCTAATGCACTCTTTTGATTCGGGGTCCGTCGCTCCCGCGGAGCTGCTCGGAGGCCCGCGGCGGGTGAGTGTGTTCGCACTGTGCAGCTGCATCTGTGACTGCATGGATATGAAGATGAGAGAGAGAACACATAGGTCTTGTTTGACTTTTCCTAGAAGAATGAAAGGTTAAAAATAAATTCACTCGTGGAGATAGAGCATCCAGGCAGGTGAGCACAAGGCCATGGAAAGTCAAACCTGCTGTTTCATCACACTAAAAACATTCACAACTTCATCAAAAAACAAACCCTTCCGACCAGTTAGCATCTGTGGAGGAGAAGCTCGGAGCGTAAAGGCATAACGTCACGCTCCTCATCACAGCGCGCCGCCTGTCGTTCCTTTTTTTAGCCTCGTCTCTGTTAATTGGTGAGTGCGAACGCAACGGTGAGGGAGCGTCTCGCCGAGGAACGTGCGATCACACGTCGCACCGCTGCATTACAGTCGACGACACCTCCTCGACCCCTGTGTCACACGCACACACACACACACACACACACACACACACACACACACTCTTTCACAGGTTGCCGGCGCCGAGCTCAGAGCGACCGTTTGCTCGTGATGACTTGTGAAACACGTCTTGGGAGATTAGTTGTGGAAGTTTTACTTTCTGAGAGACTCAGCAGACTTTTCTTCAAGAGTGAAAAAAAAAAAAAATTCAAACTTTAAAGGTGATTGATGAATTGATAGGGAGGTGCTTGATACTAAACGTCTATTGTGTTTCAAAATATAACTAATTATCTGCATATTGTACAGGCATTGCACTGCACACCTGAATCTGGCATATAAATGGAGGATGCAAATAATTCCTGACTGCCAACACCTGCTGCACACCCCCCCGCTGAAGCACAGGGCCGACTCAGTCTGTTAATCACAGCTACGGCGAGGATTTGACTTATAAACGCAGCGGAACTATGATGAAAGAATAGAACTTAAATTATGGGGCCAATTACCTCTGGTTAGCCGGAAAGTAGGAGTGAAATATGAATGCTGCACATTTAGTGCTTCCAGTTTTACTGGTAAGGGGCAGTTCAGGTCTCTGCAGCTGAAAAAAACTGACAGAAATTAAAGTTTGTGCCAAAATGAAATAAAAATATAGAAACAGTAATCCCACTTGTTTCAAAGTGATTGATAGTGCAAGGATAATACAATTTCCAGCTTTTTAAACCAGCTCTTTTTTAGATTTTAGCTTTCGTGTGTTTTCAGTGCACAGGAAGCCGGTTTTCTGACTGATCATAGTTGACAAAAGCTCTGAAATTATGGATGGATTGGAGAAGAATTTTACAAATCTGGCCATTTCGGATATACCGTCACTAAAGAGCGGGACTGTGGAGGGAATAGTACTAGTTAGTGATTTTCTTTTAAAATAAATTTGTCTTTGCGTTGTGTCTTTCCCTTTTACACACGACTCCAAAACCTTCATCCGCAAACAGAGTAAAATAATGCAGAGATATGGGATTTAGAGATAGATTGTGGCAGAACAGCTTGGATGTAAAACAAAGGATGTGCGAAAGATTGGACGGAAGCGGTTGTGTACTACGTATATAAGCGTCCGCTTTTTGCTAATGTCATTAGTTCATTAGCCTGGGTTGGGACTGGCGCTGCAACGTTTCTGTGCGTAACGATGTTTATCCGTTAATGGATTTTAAAAACACTTACAAACAATACAGACTTGGTGTGCAAAGGCCTTCATTCTGAATCCTGAACATTGTTGGCGCTGGTCAGTGGCCCAGAGGGGAATCTAGTGCGTCATTTTAATTTATCTATAATTATTAATTAACTTATTTCAACAATGAGATACATTGGTTTTATTGTTTCATTTATTTTATATGAACTTGCTTTTGCTTTGCTTTGTCTGTCAAAGCAAAAGGTGCTATATAAATAAATAAAGTTATCAATATTATCACTACTAGGGATGGCCATTTTATGGAAAAAATAATAGTGATAATCACAAAATTGTTTCTTTATTCAACGACTTCCCCTCCAAATTGTTTGTGTCGGAAAAAATTTTTTTTTGCGTGTAAACATGTCAAGTGTTCAACTGTCTCTTTGTGTGTGTGTTGCTGCGTGTAGTTGCTTTTGTCTCCCTCCAGTTGCCTGCAGAGCTCCTGAGGTTACCTTGGCCTCAATGGCGGCCTCGGTGCAGGCCTGCAGCATGGTGAGGTGGTGGGCGAACACCAGGAACTTCAGCTGCTCTACCTCCAGCATCATCTTTATGTAGTCCTTCACAGCCCCCGCCTGACCACACACACACAGACACACACAGACAGAAATAGACAGATGAAAGAGAGCTGCTGAATCCATCACTTCACTGGTCGACCGCACCGAGGAGAAATCGGCTAGATCGGTGAAGAAGTCAATTAATCACCGCGGCATTCCTCTCTGCGTGATCGATTCTCTATTGAATGCCGGGGATCCAGACTTTTAAAAAGCAGCGGAGTCGACCCCGGCGGGGGGGCGCATTTGTCAGCTCAGATAGTGAGAACAAATCAATAACTCGCAACTTAGAGAGATATGATTGGTGCGTGCGCTTTTTGCCACACACCAAAAAGTAACCTTTTGTTCCGCAGACAACAGGATGCATCTCAGAATTTACCAACAACTTAATCAAGACAATGATTGTTTATTTTCTCCATATGTCATACATTTTTTCAGATTTCTTTCAGATTTTTTCAGGTCTGGCTAACGCCACTTAGAAAATATATTCAGCTGGTTGTGTGTCAAAGTTCACATACTTCCCTCTTGAGTAATTTGCTTGGTTAATTCTTATGCAACACTGATTTTATTAATTCCGGGTATGTTTCGACCTGTTGGTCTTGATTTATTTATGAAGTAAAATGCTAACACAGCTTAAAAAAAAGTCAAATTCTACAGTATCTTGTGACCCTGATTGACAGTGTGACGCTAATAATCTGAGTTTAAAAAAAGGAAGCAGCAGAAGTGCCAGTGAGTTAACTGTGCCCTGCAGGTATCCCTATCTATCATATCACCGCTCGCTGCTGCCCAGCGATCGCACCGTGACGGCTGTGGCCTGTCCCCGCTACTTTTTTTTCTTCTCAAAGCCGAAGTGGATGTGCTGAGCGAGCGTGTCATTGAGAATCCGGGGCCCCGTCTCGTCTCCGAGCCTCGGGGGCCAGAAAAAGAGAATAGCACCGAGAATAGCACCGACTAGTGAGAAACACGAGTTCTGATTCCAGTCAAACAGAGGCTTGTTGCTGGACCTTTTTTCTTTCTTTGGGGGGGGAGACGGGGCCCTGTCTCCGTGGTGTGAATCTCCACACCTCCTGAAACCTGACAACCTCTGCTGCCATCACACCTGCTCTGGTGGGAGAACCTCTGCTTCGCCCTGCCGATAATTAGCCGACGCGCCCGATAATGAATCTCCTCGCCCGGGCCTGCCGACCCCGTTCTGATCTGGGGGGTCCTCATTACTGATGGCTCGGCTTCGCCGGGTTTCCTTCCGCTGAGTTTAATTAGTGCACAAACTTCTCGGCTGTCTGATGCGGCCCCGTTAGCTCGCTTTAAAGTCCAGCATCAGAGCTGTCCTCTCTCTGGGTAATTGGGAGCAGATGCTTGGCGGGTTAAGCAATAAAAATACCCCAAAGGCGTTTGGCAGCTCCGTCGCCAGGCCGACTGGCAGGCAGACAGGGGCCATGATGCCAGTCAGATATGTGTCCATACCACATATCACCCCTACTGATGATCCACATAAAAAAAGAAAGAAGAAAGAATGCAGGGGTTTTTTTTGTTTTCTGAAGTGGAAAGTGTCTGACTATTGGGAAAACCAATAGGAGAGGAAATGAGTCTGGGTCGGGTGTATCGGCTTTGAGGTGGGCGGGCGGTGGGGGGGCTTAATGAAAGGAGGTCCAGTGTTAGGCTAAACTGAGCAGAAATCCAATCAGCAAACAACGGCGAGAGCAGAAAAAGATCCAAGCTCGGAGGCAGGCTGAGCGAGTGGCGCGTCGATGATTGCGTTCGGAGGTTATCTCCGGTCTTCCTTGACCTCCAGGGGGGCCTGGGGGCTGCGGCTTCTTGGGGCTCCTAGGGGGGCGCCGGGCTAATTGAGAGGAACGCCGGCTCTTGAACGTGGCAGATGATTGGCGAGGGTTGCTGTGTTTGGTGAGAATGTTTACTCGACTACAAATGCGAGAGGAGCGGCCAGTTTCAGCATCGAGATGGGTGAGACGCCGATCTCAATCTGGAAACTGATCGCTCTATCTGACCGTCTCACTGATGTTTCCACTGAGGAGCAGGAAATGTAAATGCTTGTTTAGATCCTCGCCACCGGTTGCTCTGACCCCGACATTCCTCATACTGTGCGCATCAAGCCACCTTTTCCCACATCGCTTATTTCTCCCTCATTAAAAAAAAACAAAAAAGGAGCCGTCACTTCAAACCGAGAGCCGGCCGAGTTCCCATGGCAACAGCATCACAGAGATGCTATTTTCAGTGCGGTGTGTAACTTTCAGATAAGGTGTAATCATGCCAAGCTGGACGCAACTAAATAATACCTCGGTTATAACTCCCTACTTTGTCTAAGTGCTTTCACCGGCGACCATTAGGCTCTGTTACCATGGCGATGCTTTCCCATGAGATCTGGCTGAGTGGTCGGCCAAGCGTTCTGAACATGATGCCGCACCATTCAATTCAACACTTCCTGAAAACATCAAAACGAAATAGTAAAAATGGCATTCTTTCGTCAACTTGGAGACTATTTAAACGGTTGCGGGTGATGTATGTAGTTTGATGTTTTAACCGATGGGAGCCGTGGAGGTTAAACACCTTTGGGTGCTCAGCCGCAGGACACGCTCCCATCCTTGAGGAAGTAAGGCAACATGGCGCTAATGATGAGATGGCGTCTGTTTTCTCACAGTTTGTGTGGTATGTTAAACTGGGGTTAGCTTTACTTAAAAACACATAAACTATTAAAGGAGTCATATTTTTGGCTGCATTTGTTGTCGGGTGTCATATTTGTTAATAGTTTACCTGCCGGATGCGGCTCACCTAATGTGACGTCACAGGGAGATATTTTCAGGGCAGCTTCAATAAAAACATGCCCATCTTTGAATAAATGTTTGTATGAATTTAATCATCATATGTTATTATTATAATTGCCATTGAAGATGTTGTTTTGTTTATATATAAATAAATAACTATGTTAGGGAAACGTAATGAAATGAGCCAACGTTTTATGTAATTTTACTGAAATAACATGTCTGCACTGACTTACTGCTTAGCAAAGTAAGTCATCTAACCCTATGCAAGAAAAAGAACGAGCCTTTTCACCAAAATGTCGAGCTATTTCTTTAATTAGTCATTTATTCCTTCTTGTTTTAAACAATAATAACAAAGAGAGCAGAATATAGGTATCAAACAACTTTGACGTTTGAAGGATAAGTGCTGGTGTCCCTGAAAGTATTAGTCCGCCTTTCAACAAATGGGAACTGTAGTTTTTAGCAGCAATACAGGAACAGGAGGAAATGTGCATTTGTTAGGGACTATTTTCAGCTGCGGAGCTCTATAGCACAGAGGAGGGATCAGGCTTTGTTCCCACACACACAGTACTTGATAGTAGGATTCATAGAAATGCTGAATAAAGACAAAGGCCGGGGTTCAAACAAGACATACTCTTGCACCACCTGCTCTCCCATTACCTTGGCGATAGCTGTTTGCTTGTACATCTGTGTGACCAGGCCCATGACCTGAGTGAAGGGGTTGTCGGTGGCGACTCCCCCGGACCCCAGTCCCTTCATCAGTCTCTCCCATTCGGCGAAGCTGGCTGAGGCCTCCTGCGGGCAAAGAAAGAGCACGGACACAGTGAGGCCACGTCCTTCATATCTCCATCCAGCCTTTTTCCCCCTCTCTCCCTTGTTCTCTGCTATGTTTCTTTTTGTGATATAAAGGGCAAAACAATTAATGGTGCTGCTGGGTGTCCTACTTTCCCTGGAAGAGAAAGACAGAAAGAAAAAGGGAGAGAAAGTAGAGAGAGATGGAGAATTCCCAAGGATGCCACCCCCCCTCCACCCGTCCTCCCCCTTCTCCTCCTGACTGGGCTGCTTCGCTAGGTGGGTCATGAGCATCTCCCAATTATAGCCAGCCGTGTGACAAGCCGGGGTCGAAGATGGAGAAGCAGCCGGGCCGGTACAATAAATCAAAAGACGCCTTGCGCGCTCTCCCTCTCTCAAGGTGATTGGCGAGAAGTATTTAAGGGCGGGAGTTGGGGGAGCGCAGTGGGGGAGAGGCTGCCGGCGAAGAGCAGCATATGCTTCCTCCCCGCTCGGAAACAGGACGCGCAGAGAGGCCGCGCATTTGTTGTCGGCCCGCTGGTTAGCCCTGTTCATCATAAAAACATATGGAGTCCCCATACTTTACACTACAATCCAACATATTAGGCTGAAATGTGACAAGAAAAGCTGTAATTGGGTTTAATTCAATTTTTATGCAATAACTGCTGCGTTTCTATAATCTAAAATGCCTTTTTTTAAATAGTCTAACTTCAGACCACTTTTTTTATTGCAGGTTATTTTTACCTTTTGTTCACAACTCCCAGTTTCATCTGTCTGAATTCAAGCTGGAAATGTGTAAAAAAAAAAAAAAAAAAAAAAGCAAACAGTGACAAACACTTCCTCGAAGCGCTGCATATCAAACGACGCAAAACTGTGAAGCCATATGGCAGGCTGAGGGAAGAGGTGGTCCGCGTGATTAAGCACATACATACGGGGGGGGGGGCGATGAGTGAGTGATGGGGGAGAGGGGAGGGGGAGAAAAGAGTGAGAACCATTATTAATGCGAGCGCACACTCGCGTAATGGATGCTTTCTGTGAAGTTTCACAACTGCATTTCTTTTTTTACAATGAGAGATGTTTTGTGCAACATGAAAGCTTTGCGCCATTTGGTGAAAATAATTAGCATTTCAGCGGATTCGGAAACCTCGTCAAAGTCAAGGACGGCCTGCTGAATGAACAGCATCGTATTGCGGGAGCGCAAAGCCGCTTTCCTTCATGTTTCCATCCCTCAGATGTTTCACTCGGCAGCACCTGGGCGATGCCGCTTGGACTGTCTCTCAATGTTTATTTCTAATTGAAAAAAATATTACATTCAAGGATTGCTTTATAATCTGCTGGGGGAGGGGAGGGGGAAAAAAACCTGAGTGGCTCAACATTGATGATATTCACTAGACTAACACTGACAAAAGGCCAGGGCTGAAAACGTAAAGGGCAGGAGGGGCATAAAAAGTGTCTGCTGTGGGAGATAAAAGGCATCATTAGGGAGTAAAATGCGACGGGCTGGGGGGACGAGGCTGAACCGGCGAGTGGTGCTGTACATTAGATATCGTCGGTCGGCAAAACTGTGCTTCAAAAGACAGTTTGTTTGGAGGGAGATAATGCCCACCCAGCCTTTTTATGTTTCATATTGTTAATGGTTTTCGCTTCACGTGGCGGAGGCACAATGGCCGTCGCTTTTGGGTGACTGGCCACTTCACATCTCCCGTCTTCATCTCTCAAAAACTAGTCTATTTAGCTGGGAGGGTAAACCGCCTGTCTATTCTTCTCAGTGGACAAATACCCGTTTAAAAAAAAACACGAAAAAAACTGGTGCATTCATCTTATGAGCACAACTAGAAGTACCGCCTTGTGGCTGTATGCCTCCGCCAACTGTAAAATGTCATCACCTCATCATATTAGTCTAATAATTTATCATAATTAGCATATGAATTCTTGAGTTGGGGCCAAAATCTTATCGGTTCATCCTCGGTTCAGGATGTTTGTGCCAAATTTGAAGAGCTTCTATGGCGTTGTAGAGAATGGGACGGACAAAGAGAACAACGAAAGCCGGTTCTTTTTTTTTTCCACAAAGACAAATGATCTGCGAGCTCATTTATCTGAGGATGTTTTAGCATCACAGCTGCTGTTTTAGAACACATGAGATAAGCGAGCAAAGCAAGAACAACCGCGAGACATGACGTGAACTTTTCCAACGGTTCCCCGCGTACGTTTTGGCGGCCTAATTAGGACTTCTATGTAGGATGTGACCATATTTAGCCCCCCAATTAAAGTGTCCCTTAACATTTAGGATAAAAACAAAAATCCTGCATCATCACTTTTCATTAGCAACTTCCTTATTGTTGTGTCATTCCTGCGACAATGGTGTAATTAGAGTTGGAAGAGCTTGTTTTTCAACTCCCGCTGCTTCTAAATGTGTATTGTACTTTGTGCCGGTTGCTTCAATTAGGAAACAGACCCGTAGCGTTGTTAGGGGTGACCCAGCGCAGAGAGTGGAGGCCGGGCGCAGAGGCCCGGGTCAAAGCCACATTAGCACTCACGTGTGCTAATGCATCCAGCGTGGCGTGGGAGGTGGAGACCCATCCATAACTCAGGCCAAAAAAAAAAAGAGAGATGCAAAACACCTACACACCAAACATGACATCCACTCTACAGATGCCCTGGTAAGGAACACATGCACACAAATCACACAACTCAGTGTATCTGTGCATGGTGTAAAGGGGAGTTATTTAACTTTAAAGCAGTTTTCAATTTCAGAAAAGAAGCAGGTAGGATTTAGTGGTCTCTAGTGGCGAGGGTGCAGATTGCATCGAAATGAAAGCCCCTTCCCTCACTCCTCCATGATCTAAACAGGTAGAGAACTACTGTGGCCTTCAGGTAACGTAAAAAACGCAAAATGTCCTCTCTAAAGCTGGTTTGTCCGTTGCGGGCTAGTGTAGAAACAAGGCGGCGCAACATGGCGGACTTAGTAAAGAGTACCTGCTCTCTATGCAGATGAATGACTCATTTTCAGGTAACGAAAAGTTAGTTCCAGGGTGATTATACACTAATAAAAACATAGTTATTGAATAAATATTTCCTAAATCCTATGTACAAATTTTTTTTTTTACTATTAAATAACTCTTCATATATATATTTTTGGTTAACACTTAAAATAAAAACCAAATAATTAAAAAAAAATATGAATACATCTGCCAGTGACGTGTCATCAGAGCAGCCCTACACTGTAACAGAAATAATGAGGGAATACTTTGACATGGAGTCAGATGCAAAAAGACGTCTCTCGAAGCGGTTTATGACTTGAGGCGGTCGAGGGGATGCGACAGGCCTGGAGATGGACGAGAGAATATTATACAGTACTTTACACCGTCAGCTGTTATAAGAGATCTGGTATGTTCCCCCCTGACAGGGACAGGAGTGTTGGAGAGAATCTTCCCAGCAACAGAACTGCAGAAAAGGCTGTGCCGGAATATGCTGATAAATAACAAAAGTTAAAGCAGCAAAAAATAAAAAATAATCAAATGGTGATGAGCAGGAGACCATCGTCTATATATCATCTTTAATCACTGCCCGTGTGTTGAGAAATACACAAACATGGAGATAACAAAATTTAATTTTACCGAACAGCGTGAATCTGCCGCATCTCCATTAATCGAGACGTGGCACGCAACTGGATGTTTAGACATGATGCTTTTGGAATTTGAGCTGGGCATGTGTAAAAACGGCGGAGCTGGATCAATTAATCATTCAGCCCGTCAACAGAAAAATGATTTGGGAACTATTTTGATGGTTAATTAATGGTTTGAGTCATTTTTCAAAGCCGGACATTTGATAATGTCACCTTGGGCTCTGGGAAATTACGAGCGCCTCCTAATTATTATCTGACATTCACACTAAACTATCTATCATATAATGATTGGTCTGTAATGAAAAGCATTGTTAGTTGCAGCCCTAGAAAATAATAACATAAGCAGAGTGAAATGAATGTCTGACAAAAGGCCACATGCTGGTGTCCACCACGTACCTTTGCGGCCTCCTTAGGCAGGTCGAAGGGGATACGCTGGCGGACTTTGGGGGGCAGCTGAGGGAGCACCTCGGCCTTCAGACGGCGGATCATGATCTCGCTCAGCCGCTGGTGCAGCTCCTCCAGGTTGGAAGCCCCGCGACAGTCCCACTGCCTGCGAGACCCGAAGAACCTGTGAGAGAAAAAAATGAGAGGCGAAACTGAGAGAAACGCCCCAAGAAAAGTTACTAGTAGTTCAACACATTTAAAACATTCCCACCTGGGAGCTGCCCGGCACTGCAGCAGCCTTCCATCGTGTACCGCTGAGCAGCTCTGCTGGAGCAGTTGTTTTGCTTAAGGGCAACTTTGCAGAGCTGCAAACTATTTTGTCTAATGGCCATGGCAGCAGGTTTATCCCAAAACTCGCTCGACAACTTTTGCACAATTTATCTGCCAAGCGGATTTCTTTTTTTTTTTTTTTTTTTTAGAATAGAACTGGCCCTCCACACAAAGGCTGGTCATCTGCCATATTGGCTGGAAGTGTGGACAAACTTAACAAGGCCCTGCCAAAATGTGCTGCTTCACACTTCGGTATTTAAAAGTGTAGTTGTTGAGGGAAGGTGAGCTGAAGAAATGTTTGTGCTTCTGGTTCGGTGTGGGGGTCTTGAACTAGCAGCTCTACAGCTGTGTGGCTTCTTTTCTATCTCCATAGCTGATGCCATTTGTCACATTAACGTCACTCTGTTGAAGGGAATAGGAAGTCTTAACTCATCTGACACTGCCTTGTGTGTACACAATCTTTTGCGTGAATGTGTTGATGTGGCTCCCCATCCACACTGAGTGCTATTACATACAAAGTGTTATCATTAATGGCGGAGGGCCCATCCAAAGCCGAGCTGCCCGACTTTGATGGACATCCAAAACAATGCATTTGATGTGTGTGTTCACACGTGTAACTGATCGTCAATGGCAACTGGCAGCCAGTTGGCATTTAAACGCTTGGCTTCGGTCGCGGTCTGGCTCTTACAACAAAACCCTCCCTCAACTCAGCAGCACCGCCGCACCAGACTCAGGTACAGCCCACCTTATCCCAGCAGACACTTGAAAAGAGTGAGGATTTAATGGGATTGAAAGTCCGCTAATTCCATTAACTAGGAATTAAGAGTGTATAAGTAAGAACATATTAAAATTAGGTTTAACTTGTGGTTTCCCACTTTGGGTTTTTAATGAGCTTTAGCATGCTGGTAGGTGTATTATTATTTCTTTTTACCTTTGGGACAGAGCCAGCTAGCTGTTTCCCACTGCCTCCAGTCTCTATACTATGCTATGCTAAGCTAACTGACCCCCGGCTCTCGCTACACAATGACAGATCCCCTGTCAGGAAGGTGAATTAGCGTATTTACCAAAATGTCAAATAAGTCGTATGGGACATGCATTAAGCTGCACGACATATAAGTGGAAGTATTTGTACGAGGTGCGTGTTGAAGACTCACCTGTAATGGGCGTTGCAGTATTTCTTGGCGTAGTCAGTCCAGGTTCCCAGCCTCTTGGGATAGAGGGCTTCAATCTGCATGAAGAGCTGTGAAACACAGGGAGGAAAAGGCCTTTAATAGGTGCTCTGTGCTAAACCATTACAGGGTGTGTGTGTGTGTGTGTGTGTGTGTGTGTGTGTGTGTGTGTGTGTGTGTGTCTGGAAGGGGAAGAGGAGACAGACACTCTGGAGAATGTGTGTGATAATATCGCTGTGTGATTTTAAAAAAAAAATGGAATTTATCTCCTTTTAATTGCAGTATCCTTAGCAATCTCTCGTATATTTTCCTCCCCATAATATTTACCTCCTTATTATTTCTAAATGCAATATGGTTTGTCCTATTTGTCATCTTACCCATTAAATGATTCAAGTTGAGAATGTAACTTCAGAAAGAACACACTGTTCCAAGGAAAAGTTGAAATAGTTTGCAAAAAGCATTTGCAGTAGTGAATGCAAGTCTTTTTTTAATTGAGTGAGACAAAGAAATAGCATATTTTTCATTTTACATATTCTTAGTTAAATTCGTGAGCAATAAAAATCAACTTTACTTGTTTCAGTACACTGCAACAGTCTTTCTTGACTAGTATAACCAATAGTGGTGGCTAATGCTACATTATTAACTTACCTTATCTCCCTCTATACTTAAGCTAACGTTACACTATGTTTAAGCAGTCACCATTATCCTGTAATTGTCATGTGGCTCATGTTAGCAAACGTTAGCTAAATGCTGCTAACTGACCTGACTAAAAGGCCACATCCACACTAACCCGTTTTCAAATGAATCCGCATGTATTTTTCTGCGTTTGCACCGAGCGTCCACACTACACGGCGTTTCAGGGCACCGAAAACGGATAAGTTTGAAAACGCCGCGTTTTCCTGATAGTGTGGGTGGCGGGAAACGAAGAAGTCCGAAAACCACGACGTAGGCACCGTTCTTAGCAGTTATGACGTGTCAGTCCCTGATTCGTCACCCCCTTACCACGTCACCCTTTTCCGGAACAACAGCCTTGATACCGATCGACTACCAGGTTAATTCATTACATTACATTACATTACATTACATTACATTACAGTCATTTAGCAGACGCTTTTATCCAAAGCGACTTACAGGAAGTGTATTCAACATAGGTATTCAAGAGAACTACTAGTCACCAGAAGTCATAAGTGCATCTCCTTTCTTAAACAAGCATCTTAAAGCATAAACCAGAGCAAAAGTATAGTGCAGAGGCAAATTACTACGAAAACAATAATTGCAACAGACTAATACGAATACAATAAGTGCTACAAACTACTACGAATAGGATAAGTGCAGTAAACGAATACGAATGCAATACGTGCTACGAGGAAGGCTCAGGGTAGTACTTCTTGAAGAGGTGAGTTTTCAGCCTGCGCCGAAAGATGAGAAGAATTCAACATGGATAATGTGGTATTTGTTACAAATCTTTGTACATAGATGTTCTAAGCTTGAAAAATAAAACTTCTAAAAACTTCCACGAAATGTATCTGAGTTCATGAAGGAAGATTTTAGAGGAAGATGAATAAGCGTACTGTATGTCACCCAAATGCCAACTATGTTAACTTTTAATTTAAAAAAGTTATTTTAGTATAACACCATACTGCAATTATCAGTTTCAGCAGCACGACATTCATATGGCACGCTATTTTAGTAGCAACAACTAGTTCACCTTTTACTTCCTGAAAGCTGCACCCAATAACTCAAAGTACCAAGAGCTTTTTTTGGGGCTTTAATCACAGACCCTACCTCTGCTCACGATTAGTCTACTGTCATAAAGTGCATCTTGTGTGCAATTTATTCAAGGTCATGTTGTCCTCCGCCTAGTTTACCGGCCCTGTGTTGGGCGGCGGTTATTTGTGTCAGCGCGCGAAATAACCAGGTCAAACCGCCAGTGTAGTCAGATTAGGCGCAAAAAATAGACTGATTTGAAAATTGTATTAAATATGGAGTCATCAAAATATCTTGGCATCTTAAAAAAAAATGACAAGCTGTTATGTCTTCAGCGGACGTATGGCGCTTTGAAAATTTCACACAGTAAAGAGCGTGTGCATCACAGCTTGCAACAAAGCTCAGAGATTGTATGCCAACGTCAACATGTCTCTCGTGTGTGTGTGTGTGTGTGTGTGTGTGTGTGTGTGTGTGTGTGTGTGTGTGTGTATGCATTTCTGTCAATTTTTCAGTATTTGCAGTGATTTCTGAAGCAATGACGGGCAATCATCGGCCGGGGCGATCTGAATGAGCAGCCACACGGTGAGAGCGCTATTCTAAATTCAGCGCTTGTTTAACAGGAACTTTGCATCCCCCCCCTTCCCTCCATCCTCCATGCTTCACCCCTCTCTCACACTGTTGATATAATAGGTGGGTGGAATGAGGGCACATCATGAACGGTGCAGCATGCCCTGAGCTGTGTGCTAACTCGATGTCAGAGCCACAGTGAGTAATGATGGCAGCAGGGAGACTGGCACAGAGGCAGGGACAGGGGGCTTATCAGGTTTTATGCTGCGGATGATAAAATGTTATATTCGGTTTCAGATTCTAGTGGCAGGGAGAGGAGAGAGATGATATCTCTTAAAAAAAAAAACTGTAACCTCAACACTGCGGGGCAAGGAGATGGCAAAGACAGGATGGCATGTATCTCACACACACACACACACACACACACACACACACACACACACACATACACACACACACACACACACACGCAGTATATAAGCACACACCTTCTCCAGCTTTCTTACAAGCACCAACTTCGCTCCATTTTGGAATTAATTAGCTGCCTGGATCTCAGTTAATTATCATGATCGAGTTGAGGCAATAATTAAGTTTTCCTCGCAGCGACGTGGCAGTTTGATGACAGAGGGATCTGAGTGCCATCTCACATCAGATACTTAAAAGAAGTCAACACAAAAACTATGATGTCAGACTAGTAATGGAGTGAGTTATCAGCTCACTCACTTTTTTCCCTTTAACAACAGGGACAGAACTTGTAACGTGTGACCAAATAGCCCTAGATTTAGCTTTCCAGTGGCTCCCAGTCGATTTTTTTATTGTTTTATTTGAAAATGAATGATTTTTTTTAATTAAATTAAATATTCTTCATGGTCCCACATCAGACTACACTGCTCAGATTCGGACTATACATTTACCAGAGTGCGACAAAAGATTAAACAACCTTGAAGGAACCAAATTTGTATTAATCTGCAGCTGAAAATAGTCCCTCATACATGCGCCGTCTTCTGTTTGAGTATAGAAGGCTGGTTTCTGTCCGCGCTGCTTGGTATGTGCTATTCTCCAACTGTGCGAGTTGGGCGTGTCTCAGTTGGAAAAAAGGTGATGAAGTAGGTTAGTTTTGAATTGTTAAACTTTTAATAAATAATAAATACCCATTGATGTTTTTTCCCCTCAAGTTTTAACATGAATTATTTCTATCCGATATTATAAATATGTTATTTTAATTTTGCAAAGAAATTTTAGGGGCTCAGTTTTTGCTCTGTATTGGTAATTCAATGACTTTATGCATCTTTTATATATCTGTAAAGCCCCTTGTAACACTGTTAAGACACATTATGTGAACATAAAGTAGTATTATTTTCAATATACAACCGGCACAGACGCAGATTATGCAGGTGATTATGAATAATTTATGATGAAGCCTTGTGTGTGTGCGTATGCTCCAGAACAGAGATATTCTCAAACAGTTAGTGTAGATCTAACATGAACTGCTAATTTTCAACACAATCAACAGTTATGATGGCAGAAAAATATCTTAAAGACAATGCCAATTATTTTCCAAATCAACAGCATCATTTGTAAACAGTAAATAAACTGACTCTTAATACTACATAATGAACTACAGCCAACATAACGATCTTATGAGCAACATTGTGAAAGCTGAAATTAATACTGCTCCTGAGGGTCTGGAGAGGATGACTGGAGGCAAAGTGGAGACGGTGTAAAAGCCGAAGCACGGAGCTGTATCAGTGCCCCATCATTAGGGCACAGTGGACATAAAGTAGGTCTTATTGATACTGTATTGTCTCTCCAAGTTGAGACCGCGAAAAGATTTTCCATTCACTTCACCACGCACCGCTACAGTGATGGAATACGGCTGCAATCCACTGCTTGGATGTATCATATATAAAAATGATATAATAAATCATTATGGAGAGGGGAATGGCTCCAGCGCTCTCCAAACACCGTTGTCCTGTGAACAGCCCCTTCTTATTGTCTCTAAATTCAATAGCCCCCCACCCACCCCACCCCCCCTGTGCGCCTCTTTTTATTACTCGTCTCATTTATTGCGGCGCGGTGTCTGTTCATATCGGCCTTTGCAAATGAAGTTTTTGCAACAAAGGTTATTGAAATAAGACCGCAGGATCCTCGAGGATAAGTGTTGCCGGAGAGAGTTAATTGGCTTTTTTTGAGTGTTTGGATCTGAGCGTTACCTGCTCCGGAGCAAGTTGCCATGGCGATCTACCTGCGCTGTATTGAGAGGCATCTTTGTAAGGAGCGTGAGATGAGCCCTGAGTTAGCTCTGTGGGCCCACTAATGTTTCTTCATGAGTATGGGTAAAGAATCAGGACTTTTGAATATGCAGGGAGAAAGAAACTCCACTTAAATTTGTATTGTTTCCCATCACAGGTGTTTCTCCAATTTTCATATAATCCAGTTTTATTACCTCTTCAGGCCGACCCAAAGCCGGGGTTCCGGTTAACAGGATGGCCCGCTTGGAGCTCTGAATGAGGGGCACCAGAATCTTGGTCCGGGCCGCGTTCCTGGATTTGAGGTAGTGCGACTCGTCCACCACGACCACGGCGAACCGCTGCCTGGTCAGAGCCTCCACCAGGGGGCGTGCGTCCGTGGTGAGCAGGCCATAACCCAGCACCGTCACCTTGCTGCTGCCGATACCCCTGGAAGGACAAGGACACACACACACACACACACACACACACACACACACACACACACACACACACACACGATACATGTTTCAGCTGATGTATCATGAGTAAAAATACCACGTTTTAAAAACAAACATGAAGTGAAAATGTCAGACAATAGTGAAAATGATCCATCACAGTTTTCTTAAAGATGTCTTCAAAGTGTTTGTTTTGTCTGATCAACAGTCCAAAACCACAAAATCATTTGGTTCAGCAAATATTCACATTTGAGAGGCGGGCATAAGTCATATTTTATTTTATTATCAATTTAAAAATACTTCAAGGGAATGTTACATTTTTTTTTAAAATGTGTTATCTTTCATAAAAGGTTTGTGAATGACGTTTTGAGCTCAAACAAGTGGAAACATTCCCCACACGCATGGAGTGGGGACTATTTTCAGCAGTAGATTAATACACATTTGGTAAGAAGACCGATTTTAAGGCAGAAGGGCGGATTTGAGATGGAGTCCAAATGAACTACAGTGCCAATGAGCATTGTAGTGAAGTCACCCAGTACAACAGTGTGGCTCACCGATTCATTTTCAATAGTTTAACAGACAACAAAGGAGCTCCGTGGTGCAGAGGGAAGAAGATACACCGCGCTGTGATACCCACATACACACACAGAATGCGTGTTATAGAACATCATCCTTTAAACTGCCACTGTAGTCATCTTTAACATTGACAAACGCGTGTTAACAGGCGGAGATAAATACAAACTCAACATCTGTTCTAGTGCGTATTGACCGAGCCCTGAAGGTAAAGCAAACCAGACTATTTAAAAATGGTGTGTGTGTGTGGAATTGATAAATGTAAGGGCACACAAAAGGAGGCAAGACACAAACTGGCGCTTAAGAAATCCATTCCTGGGCTGTATTGCAATTTCTATATATTTTCCAGCTTTATGCCCATAACACAAAACACACAGTTCTGCAGATAAACAAACAAACACAGCGGTGGCATTCGGATGCACGGAACTCAATGAGAATCTCAGAGAAATCATGAAAAACACCTCCCAGCATCTGGCAGCTTCTAATTCTTTGTCTTCACACACACACACACACACACACACACACACACACACACACACACACACACACACACACACACACACACACACACGCACACACGCACACGGTTCCAACGCTTGAAATAAACCTAAGGTGCCATTCATGTTCTACAGAAGAACGAGCGAGTCAAAACACTGAAAGGAGGTGCTGCATAATTTTTTCTCTCTCTTGCCTCGCCGTTCAGTCATTAACACATCCCCGTTCAAGGACATGTTTTTTCCCCCCCAGAAGGCTTTCACAATTTCTTTTTTGCACCTCGTCTGTGATGCGAGGTGGAGAGGGATTTTTTTTCGGGTTTTTTCCCTCCGAGTCAGAGATACAGAAAGTTTATTTCATTCAAAAAATAAAAAATTCTAGGTGGAACTAGGGGAAAGTTGAGATGATAATAAAAGTATTAGTCCACGGCGAACCCGAATCAATACAAACATTTGCTGAAAATGAGACACATTCCTCCAACACAGCATTTTTTTCCCCCCCTGCATTGAAAAAAAAAAAATAAAATCAGCTCTTGTTCAATATTGCAGTCTCTGGCGTTGACATGATTTGTCTGTCAGCGCTGTCAAACATCGGGCCCCTTGCCGGCTCCTGACACCGAGGGGACACTTTGAGATTAAATTGTCAGCCGCGACTTCTCCGTCCGTCACGCTGCGTGTGTGTGTGTGTGACCGTGTGTGTTCATATATCCGTCCCACTGCTTTGAGAGTATTACCATCGCTCCCGTGTGTCGGAGAGGGATGGGACACTGCCCCAACTTCCACTTAAGTTCAAATAGGGGTCGCGACCTTTCACTTACATAATCCTGCGTATGATGAACATAATCCAGGGGATTTTGCGCTCTGCTTAGAGTTATCCCGGGCACAAGACCGTGGGTATGAAGGGGAAAAATGAGTCCCTATCTTTATGATAACATGAAGGGTTTGTATAATATGTGTAATTGGTAAATCGTTACTTTTTATAAGGTAAAAAAATCTAAATATTTACTAGGTTTTCTTAGTCACGTTTGATAATAAATAGGTAAATAACTACTACTTTTACTACAGGTTAAGGTGTTTTCCTCTTCATTAACTGTTTGTACCCCAATTATTAATATATTGTCGACGATTTCACCTTTAAACAAAAGTAGTAATAAATGCAGCAAGTTTTTACCAAAACCAGTAGCACTTAAATGTATGGAATTCAGCGCATTTCCCTCAAGGTTTGACTTTCTCGCTCTCAAAGTGCAAGTTTAATAAACAGTTTGACAGACGTGAGGCTTTATCAGTTTGCTAATATTAGCCTTTCATTAAAAAAAAAAAAACACATAACGGCCAGTCAGTGTCTTCCACAGCTGATGCGAAGTTTGGCGATTACATATTTATCATCTATTTGAAGCCCATGATCGAAATTCTAATAAGACATTTCAGTGATGATTCTTCATAACCAGATGCATGTTTTATAATGAAGTCTTTATTAATAAAGTATAGCGCTGTTCTTCTGCATATCTGAACAAAATGTCCTTTTCAAATTGGAGCATTTAGCAGCTAAAGAGTTGGATATTTCGCTCAGGAGATGGTGGAGACCAAAAACAGAGCAGAAACGAGTGAATGTTGGACTTATCAGGTGGCCAGAAGCACAAGTCCAAATGAATGCAAATGTTGCATCATATCTGCTTACATGTTTGCTAACGATACGTCACTTTATCCTTGGAAAAAATATATCAGAATTGTGTTTACGGCTCGTTTGTGGCCCCAAAGAAATGTGTTAACGCAGCTGTAAATACACGTTACTACATGCATCTGTGGCGCTGCTGAGGTTGGTTGAACAGATGTAGGTGGAGTGAAGGGGGTGGGGGATGACCTACATGGTGTGGCTCTTGTTCTCCACCAGGTTGATGTCTCCAGGCTGCAGCTCGGGGATCCACCGCTCCAGCTCCTCGATCCAGGGATACTTCAGGGACGAGGGCACCACCACCAGGAGGGGCCACTCCTGCCGGAAGGCGTACGCCACAGCGATGGCCTGCACCGTCTTCCCAAGACCCATCTGGGCCCGACCAAAATCGAACCGGGGGAGGAAAAAAAAAAAGTAAATTGCACGACACGCCAACTCCAAGGCAAATTGCATATGACGGCCGAGCTGATGCGAGGCCCGAGAGTAATAAAGTCTCAGAATGATTCTGGTGTCAAAAGCGATTAGGCACGAGGGAGCGCTGCACGGGGCTGACAAATGAATTTGGAAGGCGAAGTTCCAGGTTCATTTTTTTCTTCTTTTTTTTTTTGTAGTTGTTGTTCTTGGGAAAATAGATTTCCTGAGCCAGCGTTGCTGTTGTGGTGTGCTTACCTCATCAGCGATCATACATCTGCAAGACAGAAGCAAAGAGAGGAAACGTCATCAGAACTGACCTGATGAAAGTATATAGCTTACATGTTAAAACCACAGCAGGAGGGCTTTGCTCAAGGGCAACACAGCATCATTCGTGGTCTCCTGGCTCGTTCCATACCAGAAAGCTTCCAGACTTCTCAACCCTCTCCGGCCAAAGAACACACAAAGTCCCCTCAGAGGCAGCAGATTTTGGACATATTAGGTCTGCTTCGGTTGCTTTGTTCCAGTCTGTTGCTATTCAATATTTATGTCGCCCCTGTGGAAAATGTCTGCGTCTTTGTAGGGAGTTCGGGGGAAGGCTCACCAGTTCAGGTTTGTCTGGTTCCGAGCAAAAGGGAGTAAAACGATGGGTGATGCAGACGCTAGAGTTGAATTGCCAAAGTCCAATTTTATTTTGAGAGGAAACCAACATTGAGTCTCATGTCCTTTGATTTAAATCATGTCGGTTTATGTATCTCATAAACCGACTGAGGAATTACTGGCTGATTTAGCAAGATTTAATATTGCAGTGGCAATAGAGAGTAGAGCTTCTTTACTTCTATTGACCTGACATAACCTTGAGTCTTCCACTAAAAAGTTAACAAAATCTAGCTGGACGCTTTATTTAGAAATGTTCATGAAAAGTTAACTTCAGCAAATTCGATACTTCAGCAAAAATTCAGCCTTACTTTAACCACAAACTTGTTGTCCCCGACTAATTTTCGAATTGATTGACGTCAGACATCCTGGTCTTTTTTCTAAATTTCTTTCTTGCTGTGTGAGCAGTTTCACAGTCCATCATCCGAACGGCTAATGTCAAAATATCCGTTATAAAAATGCAGAAAGTAAGTGAGTTTTAATATTAAAGAAGTAGCATTTTAACATGACGTGGCTGCTGTAGCCTTGACAGCATCTTCTATTCAAGTGACGCACGCTTCACAAACCACAAGTTTACTGATATTACATCAGTGAACAATGATGACGTGTTTGAGGACTATTTGCCTAAATCTATCTCTGTTTCTCTTTTTGTTTCACATTTTTAGGACCTAACTGAACCCTAATCTAGGATAACAGAACAGCTCACCTGTCTCTGATATGTTACTTTCTTTGCCAACCACACAAAAGCCATCTACCCCCCCCCCCCCGCTTTACACTGAGCATGATAAAACAATGAAAGCGCGACACATTCCTTGGCTAAAGCCAGATCAACCTTCTCTCTGTCCGGTGGAATCGTGAGGACCTTTTGTCACGACCTCTCGTATTCATAAACGCTTCCAACACCATGTCGGGAGCAAACGGTGCGACCGTGCGGCTCTGAATACCTCAGACACGCTCTCTCATTATTCTCTCCTCCTCCTCCTCCTCCTCCTCCTCCTCCTCCTCCTCCCCCCCCATCTCCGCCCCATTTCTCTCTTTCAGCAGAGGAACATGATTAATGTGCACCTTGCCACTGGTGGTTTTTCTAATTGCCAGCACACCGGCCCAGTCAGCGCAATGGACACACACACACACACACACACACACACACACACACACACACACACACACACACACACACACACACACACACACACACACACACACACACACACACACACACACACACACACACACACACACACACACACACACAGAGAGAGAGAGCAGTATGTGTGTGAAAAAATGCACACAAAAGAGAGAAAGAAAAAGAGAAGCAAAAATACACGATATACACGCACATGCAAACACGTGTTCACACACACACACACACACACACACACACACACACACACACACACACACACACACACACACACACACACACACACACACACACAACGCTCGCAAATCTGGGGAGGCAGTGTGGCTGGGGCAGGTGCTTGCCATTTCCCAACACATTAATCATCCCCCTTTAAATAACCTGAGTGTCGTCCTGATGGTTTGAGACTGCGAGGACGCTGCGGCGCCGTTGCCTGACGACGGCACGGCCCTGTCTTTCTAATGTTATCTCCGAAACCCACAAGCCCCAAAGTGTCAGGAAATGGGCCTCCCCCCTACCACCCACCCACCCACCAGCACATCCCGAAGCCGGCTACGGTGATTTGATGAGTTTGACCTCCGTGCGGTGATGTGTTGCGCGGCCCCGGCTGTCTAACCCCAATCTCCCGGCCCAGCTATGGTTTCTCTCTTCTGAGGGACTGGGAGACGTTGTGGTCAGTTGGAAAAGCCGCCTCAGAGGTTGGATGCCGTACAAAATGCCGACTGGAAGGGTTATTACAGCGTGCCACGCTCGGTTCAGAGTGCAGTTTGGCTGTATACTAAACATGAACTTCCCACTGAAGTAGCCTTTTAGCGAGAAAGAAAAGGTTTGGCCTTTTTTTTTTTTACTAGCAGTAGATGGAGGATGTTTTAATAGTGTGTGTGACTTTAAAAGGAAAAGTTTTAAACCACAGCTATATGGGGCAATGCACAACTAGCGTTTTGCTTACGAGTTCTTTTTTTCCTCCAAAGTTAAGCACACCCAAATCTATCAGAGAGCTTCTTTTATTGTTTCACTGGTGCTTAAATTACCCCAAAAAACATAGACTCTGACAAAAGATACACACACCTCTTTCTTTATTTTATTCCACTGGTTCCCAAGTGAAACCATTTTTTTCTCTCCCCTGTATATTTTTGATAACCTTTCCCCTCAGCGCATCATTTACATTGACTCCCTTTTCTATATTATGTTATCAATCATATCCAAACAAAAGATCTACACATAAGACACAGAAATGACCACATTATAAAAAAGCAACACCCAGTTAAATATACAGCTTTGTGTTGCAGCTAAGACTGGTGGCGACAGCTAATGGTAGTCGGTAAGGAAGGCAACTGGAGTGCGAGTTTCCAGGTGGGGAGCAGTGAGACTATCTATCAGAAGACTCTACACTCTCGTGACCGCAACTTGACGCTTTTATTTAAGCTTCAAGGAAATTTATTTCCGACAAAGGCACGGAATAACTGTGACTCCGGGGGTCGGCTGAGAGCAGTGAGTCAGGATTGAGCAGTCAACAAATGGCAGTATTGGACGGGCAAAAAAAAAGTGTTTTAAGAAAGTGCGAGTCACTGCAAACCACGAGAGGTCCCTGCCCATGCGTCCATAAAAGAGCAGCCAAAATATCATGCAGTTTGGTGCAGCAGTATGCGAGATTTGCCGCGGACAGACACATAGATGAACACCAATCACTCACGCACGCTAATGACCGGTCTCGGCCGACGTAATAACTCAATCTGCCTCTTACGAATGAATGAAAGATTCATTTCTTAAGCAATTAAATGCATCATTGTTCATCTCAGGAGTTTTAACTGATTCAGTCTCACCTGGTCTGGGTTGCTTACTGTGGCTAATGCTAGCTGACATTAGCAAGAAAGACCTGACTCTCACCATGCAAAGTGAATATATAGCTGTTCTGTTACTAATCCCTTACATTATGGCCTCAGGTGAGTCTTGATACTTCCTTTTGGGATGTTTAATCATAATTCAGGTCCTTTATTTATTACAGTAGGAGGTACAATGTACACAAAGATGTATGAATGTTTGGCTCTAATGATGATTGCTCTGAAGGTTTCGCTTTCTTGGAACATTGTTTGTGTTACAATGCTCGTTAAAGGTGTTTCCCACCAGCATAACTCTTCTACCTAAGACACAAAGTCGCCCAGCAGGCCACAAAGTGTATCTATCATGTCTAGCCTCAGTACTTTGTGTTTCTATAGAAACCTCTTATACTATTCCGGAAACTCGGCTATTAAGGGGGGTTTACTGATGGTGGCAAAGATTATATTTTTCATTCTGTACAATAGAACGCAGCTCCTGCCGTCTTCACAACAAACTATATATTATCCCCTTATATTAAAACCTATAGCAAACATAATGCGTAATGAGGAGGAAATGGAATATATAGCAACTTTAGAGGGTAAATACTGTAACTGAGACACTTCCTTATTGTAAAGATAATACTGAACCATGTGTCCCTCCTGATTATTCAGGTACATGCAATTTGTCCCAAAACTATGCTGCTTCTACTTTGATTGCATTTCTTTTCTGTCTTTAATATTTTATGGATGTGCAACACAAACATTACCCCTTTAATAAGAAACTATTTCTATTTATTTGTTCAGGCAAACTAAATGAATCAATGACTGTTAAAGGCCGTACAAGTCTACCAAATATGGAGCTGTTGGACTGTGGAAATAAGAGGAATTGTCGTCCCAGTGTTGTACCCGCATAGCACTGTGCTGCTGAATCGCCCCAAATGATTTTTATGGTAGAACTCTGTGTACAGTACTCTTTATTATGACAAATACTTAAGGGGGCAAATAAATCAACCCGTATGCGCACAGAGAACAAGCTCCATCTCTGGAAAGGACTTCTCTCAGTTTGTTCGGCCATTGCAGGGGAGAGACGACATTATTGTCTGCTTATTGATCTCCTCTCGCATCAGCAGAGCGGGGCCTTATTCAATAAAAGCACGGGCAGTCACTTGCAATAATATTACGGACAAATCAGACCAGGGCGGACAACACGCGGCACATCATGTGGCTCGCTTCCAGCTGCAGACGACACCTTAATGGAAGTGACCAAGAGGCCCTAATGGATGTACTTTTACTCCAAATTGATGTTCTGGGTGACAGTATCCAGAGTACTGCATTCTACAGATGGCACCAATGTATGTTTTAGGATAGCTGAATTTATACAGATGTGAGCAGTATAACGGCACACATCTGCCCCGACTTTTCAAACAATGCAATCAACCACATCTCAAGGGTTTTTATTGTCGCTCTGTGCCACGACTCTCCCCGCATTATCCCTCATCTACCTCCATAAAATTCACTCTCCCTCCTACACAGTCAGTGCGCTCCATAAGTATTTGAATTGCGACGGCTTCTGATGTTTTTTCGGTTCGGTGCTCTTGGTGTGAAAAGACACAACGGCTATGAGATTTATTTATTTTATTTAAAAAAGGGAAAAAAATCCGCCCCCGGATCCTCCCACGCTGTTAGATATCCAACATCAATCTATGATGTTCAGTGCATTTCAGGAGTTATCTTATAATGAAGCAGTTTATTTTTATTTTTTTGTCTGTCAGACTGCATTCGACTAGTTCCACCTCATGTAGTGGTATCCTACATTTCCCATAATTGTAACACTCCCTTCCTAAAAACCCAACAAGTCTGCTTCTGCATTGCATTCTGGTCCATTCAAGCTAATGTGGGTAGTCTTTCTGCCTGTTCTAGAATGAGTCTATGTTTAGTACCGATGGAAAAAAAATTAAAGCACTGCTGTTTAATTTGAGGCTCTTTTCAAGGGTATTGAGTGATCAAATAAAGAGCAGCAGGGTGCCTCAAATACATAGACAGATCAAGATTACTGTCAATAAAATGAACATTTTTAGATTGTAATCTTCTTTTCCGTCTGTCTGTTTGTTAGTGTCGTACTGCAGGCTTAAAACGCTGCTTTTTAAATTCCTAGTCACTGTATCGCTGTGTCGCACACTAAACTAAAATGGAAGAGTCTCTGCCTGTATGTATGTACGTATGTATGTATGTATATATATATATATATTTGTGTGTGTGTGTATATGCCATTTGATCTTCCCGACAACCGTTCATTCAATGAACATTAGTTGTATGTATACACTGTGTAGTATATTGAGGCAGACCTATTCAATGTAACACCGTCGAATGGCATTCTGGGTACAACTCGCTCTCCATCGCTTGCTACATTATGAACTGTTACACCGCAGAACGGCATGCTGGGTGAAGCTTCCTCTTTGTTGCTTGTTACAATACTGACAGTCCCACAGTAGAACGGCATGCTGGGTACAGCTAACATTGCATCGCTCACTACAATAGTAACTGTTACACCGCAGAACGGCATGCTGGGTATAGCTCCCTCTCTGTCGCTTGCTACAATACGGACTGTCACACTGCACAACGGCATGCTGGGTATAGTTCAAGTTGCATCATTCACACAATATTAACTGTCACACTGCAGAACGGCATGCTGGGTAGAACTCGCTTTGCATCTCGCTACAATACTGTCTGTCACGCCGCAGAAAGGCATGCTGGGAAGAGGTCCTCTCTGTCGCTCGCTACAATACTGACTGTCCCACCGCAGAACGGCATGCTGGGTACAGCTCACTTTGCGTCGTACGCTACAATATTAACTCTTACACAGTGGAACGGCATGCTGGGTACAGCTCCCTCTGATGCTCGCTACATTACTGTCACAACACAAAGTTAATTGTTATTATGGGCTTTGGCAAAGATCTGCAACAAACTACGCCCCTCCCCCAAACAGTGATCTTCCAATCAGAGCATGGTAATCGTAGCTATAATTAGATTATAAACAAACTAAATCACATCATGTGCTCATTCTACTTCCAGGCTCCCTTTCTTAACTATAACATCTGTTGCTAGTGCCACTACTGCCCGTCTCCAGGGAGACGCACTGCCCGCGATGCTCCTCCTGTCACACTGATGCCAATTGACCGAGGGTGGCTGTCCACACGGTGCAGCAAGAGCCAATTGGCTTCTGACCCACCCGTGCAACAAAGCAGCGCCTCCCAGTGTTCTCGGAATCAATACGGGCGCTCCGCATCACGGCGGCGGCGCTCAGATTGGCTCCCCCTGCGCTGACCTTCCTGAGAGCCCGAGCGTACATCGACTGGTCAGAGGCAGTGGGGGAGGGGGGGGGAGGAAACGGGCAAGTCCTGGTCCTTTCCTGCAGCTAATGCTCAACACAGCCAAACACTAATGGACTTAAGGGCAACTTAGGACTCATACATTCTTGACTTTTTGCCATCACACTGTATCGTAGCTGGGCTGGGAATGAGTTTTCTTATTGTACTATAGAGGTGGGGTGGGACTGCCTGTTTTAAAGCTCCATTAGGCAAATTATCCATCTTGAAAGGCCACCCTATTAGACTAAATGACACACTGGTGCAGCATAAGGGACGAAAATATGTTATACTACAGATAATGCTGAAGTGTTGCGGGATTTTCATCATCAGGAAGTGAAATATCGAAACATATAACAGTGGCCAACATTTACATAAACGCAATGCCTCTTCCTTGTCATGTTATTACTGATTTGCAAGCTGACCTTTAATTTAAAAAGGTCCTTAAAAATGAGATAACTTAGAATTCCTGACTTCCAAAACAATAAAGCCGTGAAGTGACCCGACTGCTCACCGGCCGTTCCTGGATAGAGCGAACTCCACTCCCTCCATTTGGAAAGGCATCAGGCGCTGCAGGAGCTTGCGAGGAAGGCCTGACAGTTGCTGTGACCATCTTGTGTCACAGCAAGAGGTCTGGAGGCCGTTATCGTCCATCTCCATCCGCAAGTCCTCATCCGTTTCTCGGCCCTGATTTGAGGCAGGAAGAGGAAAAACACTGGTTTAATGATGTGAATATTTTAGACATTAAAGAACACCTTTGTTTGCCGTATTGATTGGGGTTTAAACATATAAGTATAATAATAATGGCAATAAGCTTTCCTCTGCTGCCTACCCGCACTGACAGGAATACCGTTTTTAGAAGCTGGTTGATGCAGTGCGGTGGGCAAAGACAGTCAGAGATGGTTAAAGTTGCCCATCTCAGCAGCCCCACGGTTACAACAGCATCTTTTTAGTGTTGCCTCACCTCACCTGGATCTGTCCTGGTCGGTCCAGGCTGAAGCTTTCTGCTCTTAAAATTCAGCTACTTTTATCAGATATTGGCGAGTGCACACCGACAACCACACAAATCTTAAGTCTAAAATAGTAACAAGTCCCCAGTAACAGCAGCAGTCAGATAGAGAAACAAGCTGTGGCTACAATAAAAGGCAAAAGTCATATGTTTTGTGCTTGATTAATAGAATGTACTGAATATATATCAAAATAAGTATCCTTGGGATCATTTATAATAATTAACATATAATTATATGTAATTGCAACAACTAGAAATTAAATTTGATAGTTTATTTTCAACCAAAACATCCTCCATGTCTCAAGGTTGTGTTCTTGAGGGGAGTATGTTGTAGTTAGCCAAGTTAAAAGTAGATTAAAAAAGTTATCTAAAGTTATGCATTGAGTTTAAACATATTTTTTATCAGCTATTTATAAAGAGGAACCAAAGAACAAGTTGCCAGCCAAGGGGAAACAACTACTTAATACACAATGAAGTATGCAAATAACACATTTGGAGTTATAACTCCATTATAACTATTTGTATTGCACGACACTAATACACTGTGCAATACAATAGTTATAATAGTTTCTGTCTCTATATATAACATTTCAGTTACTGTGGATTCTTTACTGTTTTTTATTGCTCATTTGCTTATTTATAATACTTATTTTGATCTTGTTTATTTTTTTACTATGTCTCTTGTTTGCACTATCCTCTATGCTGCTGTAATCCTGTACATTTCCTAATAAAGGATTATCTTATTTTATCTCATCTTATTTTTATCTTTATCTTATCTTAATCCTTATCTTTATTTTATCTTAATCCTTATCTTTATCTTATCCTATCCTTATCTTTATCTTATTTTTATCTTATCTTAATCTTATCTTTATTTTATCTTATCTTAATCCTTATCTTTATTTTATCCTATTTTACCTTATCTTATCACCAAAATAAAGTCAGGATTTACTCAAACCGGAAGTAAACAAACGTGCCTATAGAAATAAAAGCACCACTCGTACTTTCACACGTAAATTCCTCATTTTATATTCCGGATACGTATTCACGTCTGACTCTGGTACCTCGCTACCATGTGCGTTTAAAACCCCCGTAGATGTTTACAGAGCAGGAAACTAGCAGAGTAACAAACACGCTTACGTGCTTTACGTAACGCACACGTGGTGCTCTGAGCAGACATACACAGCGTTGCTATGACATCGTGAGTACATAAAATACATGCAAAAGTATTGTGCATTAAAGATAAAAAGGTGTATGCACTGGTTTCCTACCAGTTGAGGCGGTGGAGTGAAGCAGCAGACCGAACCGCGCCACTAAAAAAAAGATTCGCGGCAAAATATGAGATTTATGTCACCGGGCACCCGTAGAATCATCATATTTAAGTATTTAATGCCACTTAATTATCACATTTAACCTAAAATAATACACAGATATCAATATCAAAGCATATAGGGGAGAAACTGTGGAAAAAAACTGTTTGTTGCGTTACTATTAAAAGCGAAGCAGTAAAAGGGACAAAGTGACGTATTCCACCCTGCGTAAGGAGCGTAAGAATCTACGTAGCGAGCGTAAGGACCTACGTACGGAGCGTAAGGACCTACGTACGGAGCGTAAGGATCTACGTACGGAGCGTAAGGATCTACGTAGCGAACGTAAGGATCTGACGCACTCTCCCTGCCTGCCGGACTCTCCGCCGTCTCTCTCTCTCCGTTTTCTGCTTCGCCCTCGGCTGTGCACCGATTTGTAAACCAAAAGCGGTAAGGCAACGTTGCATATCTGCACCACATTGCAGTTAATAAATAACAACAATAATAATAATAATTTAAAAATTGCAGTAAACAGCGCCGGTGTTTTTGCTCCGCGTTTTGCAGGCGTAATCGTTAGCTTAGCCCCTCCCGGACACCATAGGACACAAAAATGTGCTCATAAAGGAGCCTTGCTTTCAGAAAACGCAGTCTGGAGGTTGTTAGTTATTGTTCTTTTTATCGGCATGCATCCTAAAAAGCAACTATTAGTAAATGCATAATAAACACAGCTTTATTTAATAACTCACAGGCCTGCTGCGGCTGTGCAATGCGGTGTGTAATTGTTTTTATTTTCTATATATCTTATCTGTTGCAATGCATTTGTGGGTTTTCTTGCAGGCCGAATTGGAGTCCCATGTGTGAGTTATCAGGTTGAGATGTCACATGTTGTCCGAGATTTGTAGTTTTATTTGCAGATGCCGAGGAAAGCTTAAAATTGGTAAATTTGCAATGGAGTCTGGTGACACGGGAGAGAGAGAAGAGAAGAGATTAATCTGATGCATCTGCTCTCCATTGATTCCTCACACTTTGCTCTCTGCAGATGAGGTCGATGAGGCATTTATATTTATATATATATTTATATATATATTTATTTTTATTTTTTATATATATTTATTTTTATTTATATATATTTATTTATATATTTATTTATATAATATATTTATATATATTTTTTATTTATTATTTTTATATATATAAATATATATATTGCTCTCCATTGATTCCTCACACTTTGCTCTCTGCAGATGAGGTCGATGAGGCATTTATATTTATATATATATTTATATATATATTATTTTTATTTTTTTATATTTATTTATTTTTATTTATATATATTTATTTATATAATATATTTATATATATTTATTATATTTATATATATTTTATATATATAAATATATATATTGCTCTCCATTGATTCCTCACACTTTGCTCTCTGCAGATGAGGTCGATGAGGCATTTATATATATATTTTTTTTTTTATATATATATTTATATTTATTTATTTTTATATATATTTATTTTTATATATATATTTTATTTATATTATTTTATTTATTATATTTATATATATTTTATATATATAAATATATATATTGCTCTCCATTGATTCCTCACACTTTGCTCTCTGCAGATGATTGGCAATGAGACATTGTATTGGTCGATGAGGCATTTATATATATATTTATATATATTCTTTTTATATATATTTATATATATTTATATATATATATTTTATAGATATATTTTTTATTTATATTATTTTATTTATTATATTTATTTATATATATTTTATATATATATTGCTCTCCATTGATTCCTCACACTTTGCTCTCTGCAGATTTGGCAATGAGACATATTGGTCGATGAGGCTTTTATATATATATTAATTTTTATATATATATATTTTATTAATTATTTATATTATTATATTTATTTATATATATATATATATTTTTTTTATATATATATACATTGCTCTCCATTGATTCCTCACACTTTGCTCTCTGATCTCTGCAGATGATTGGCAATGAGACATTGTATTGGTCGATGAGGCATTTATATATATTTATTTATATATATTTATTTATATATATATTTATTTATATATATTTATTATATATATATATATATATATATAATCAAGCCCGTGTATTAATAAATGACGTGGCGCAGATACCTCTTAAGTGCTAAGTAGTAAACCAAATAAGGGCAGGGGTGTGTGTGGGGGGGTGGGTAATGTATTTTTGCATTGACAAATAAAAGAAAAATATAATTATAAATATGGATTTATAAAAAAATGAATGATGTAGGGCAGCTTTGCACACAATTAACCACAAGCATTATCAGATATTCTGTTTTCTTTTTGCTAGTGTTGATGGTAATGAATTCAATTTAAAGCATTTTTATATGGTAGCATATAACATTGACATGTACAGTAGTTTCTCCATTAGAGATTATCAAAGTGGACATTGGAAGCTGATTTGAAGTAGATTTATGCTGGGAAAAGGCCATAAATCACACATCTAATGACTCCCTTTGGTACACATGTAATAAGTAACCCATACCCGCTGTAATTCCGATGCACTGACCCCGACTGTCACCGCCTCACAGACTTTGCTAGAGACGGCACCGAGAGCTTACAAGTTGCCACCACCGAGGCCGATGGAGGCATCGTGATGGTATCGTTTTCATTAAGGCACCAGCGGAGCCTGGCGGGTGGAGAGTGGATGCTGGCTCGGTCCCTCCGGCTGCTGTTCTACAGAGTGGAGATGATGTGTTAATCTTTGCAGTGCCGGGCGGATTGCGCTGCTCAGAGTGCATAGTCTATAGTGCATTACAGAAAAGTGCACTAAATCATTGCTCTAATTCTCTTGTGATTGTGTCGCAGCCCTCCCGAGGCTCAAAATACATGCTAATAATTGTTTGCCATAACCGTTTCACCTCCACTCTGTTGACCATTCATTACGCAGGTGAGGGCATATTTGGAGCTGGTGACATTATCAGATATTGAAGGGGTTGAGGATGCTGTGTAATAGCTTTCACCCCAAGATGTGGGCCCCAATGGCTAAATAATTCATCGCCTCCCAGTGAGGGGAGAAATCTCTCTCTCTCTCTCTCTCTCTCTCTCTCTCTCCTGCTCCCATAATATTTGGCCTGGGCCATTAAATAATTCATCCACCTATCCGTAAATTGTTTGTCCAAATCGGTGACCTTTTTTACACGAGATCAAGGAAGCACAATAATATATTCTTCAGAGACCCGGCGTAATGAACGGCACAATTATGAGGCATGGGAATCGGGATCTGACAGTGGCGAAACGGTGATGGTTGCTAAGTGACAGCAGGAACTTTTTTTTTTTTTTTTTTACTTTTTTTCGCCCACCGTGTTTGCCGTTAAAGTCTTGAGTGACTGAAAGGACAAAAAAGACAAAACAATAATGGCGTTATGTTGGTCTAGACTCGGGCTGTGACAGGACCTGCTCGTCAGTCACTTAGCAATGGAAGCGCCTCATTTATTTTCAGAATAGTGTATCTTTTTGTTGCAATGTGCGGAAAGAGAGAGAGAATTCTTGATCTTTAATGACATTAACAAGCCAAGTGAATGCTGGTGGAGGCTTGATCTGATACGTTTTTTTCCTCTTAAATCATCTAAAGGCAGATTTAGATGAAATAGAGGAGGTAAGGGTGCGGTTTGATCGGCTCATCTTCCTCATTGCAGGCATCGTATTGTTCTCTAGCTGCTCCGCCGAAGAGCTCGTGTGAGATTTGCCTAAAGCCGAGTGTCTTTATTGCGGTGTTTTACCCTTCTTGTCTGGGTAATGGGTGGGTGTTTCAGGTGGTGGCTCTCTCTCTCTCTCCCACTCTCCCTCTCTCTCTCTGAGTCTGTGGGATTAGCTGTAGCTTTGTGTGTGTGTGTGTGTGTGTGTGTGTGTGAAGAGCAGGGTGCCAGCTTTAATGGGATGGTGGCCCAGTGAACAGCTCGGCCTCTCAGCGGCCAGCGCCTCCCCATCGACTCTCCACCTGGTCTTTGAGCACCTAGCTGGCCGCGGACGCGTCGATCCCGTCCTCCCCCCATCCTCTTTTCTCCTTTTCCCCTTCGCTTTCTTTTCGCCTCCTCTGTGCTCTCCTTCCCCCCCTCTCTCTTACCACCTCCCACCCTCCCCATTTTGCTCATCTTCCTCTCGTTCTCCTTCCATCCATCCCATGTCCCTGACTGCCCTTTCCTCCTCCTCCTCCTCCTCCTCCTCCCCCCCCGCCTCCATCCTAAAGCAGAGTGGCTAATGAAGAGCCCCATTTAGCCGGTGACTTTGGTTCAGTCGCTGCTCCGTAGCGCCGGCCGGCCTCGGGCCGCCGTGACTGGCTGCTGAGGCTCTGACATCACACGGGGGCCAGCTGTTGATTTGGCGCTGTCTCCAAGGCTGGCTGGCTTGATGGGTTGTGGCAGGTAGACTTGTGCTCGCGCAGCACTCTCTCCCTCCCTCCCTCCCTCTCCCTCCCTCCCTCCCTCCCTCTCTCTCTCTTTGTGACACCCACTCGCCCTCTCCCTTTTACACTCCCCTCTCGCCGTCTTCCGCTCTCACTCAGTCGAGCGGGCGAACAGGAGGCAGCAGGCAGCTGCCGAGGAGCGAGCTGGGAGGCGACTCCAGCCTCCTCTCCAGCAAATAGTGCCTCCTGTACAATGGAAACTAAACGGTTGAGTAGCAGAAGGGATGGAGGGCAGAGCTGCCGGGGCAGGTAGGTCCTGCAGCTTCCAACCTCGCATGCTTTTCTTCCATCTTTCCCCATTTCCTCTTCATATTTCTTGCTTATTATTTTGTTCTGCTTTTTCTACATTGTCTTTGTCATGTTGATTTTTCTGCTTGCGTTCAATGCATTCATTTTAAAACCTGTTCGGCATCAGCTTTTTTCTGTTCCTTTTACCATCGCATGGCAGCAAGTGGGTAAGCAAGTGTTCGGCCGCTTTCTCCTGCTCGTTAGAAACCGAGAGCAGCGGGAGATCCGGCGGCCGCGTCGGCGAGCCGAGCCAGAGCTTCACCAAATCTCCTCGCCCCGGCTTGCCAAAGCTGCTTCTGCTTTTCATTAGGAGGATAATTAACCGAGATCAGCCAATAAGAGGCTTCGCTTCGGCATTGTTCTCCAGCCAAGCTCGAACCCCCTCTCTCTCTCTCTCTCTCTCTCTCTCCCTCCCTCTCTCTCTCTCTCGCCTGTTTGTTCTGCAGGTGTTGACTGCAAATGGACTTTTAATGAGTCTGGCAGACTTTTTTTTGTTGAGTTATTCTCCTCTCATAGGGCTCCATAGATTAAAACTGCTAGACTTGCATGTTAGTTTTTCCGTGTTTATTGTTCTTCCCCTTAATTGCCTAGATTGATATTCCCTGGAAGCTCTCCTGTGGGAAAGGTAATGGATTACCTACGCGCTCTGCTGTGGATTTAATTTATTAATGCCGGCTGACTGCGCCTCTGCCTCATGCGACCCGGAGGCAGAGCGAGAGGCGCAATTAGAGCCTCATTTGTGCCTGTTTATGCTTTTTCAGTTAATTCAGTCTGAGCTATTAGAGGCAGTTCCTTAAAATCGACGCTCGTCTCGGTCGCCCCGGAAAACGAAAGGCCAGCAGCGCGATATCATTTCATAAGCTTTACACCAATCGTTTTTTTTCTGGTCCAATTACACAGCTCCCCTGTCAACGCTCGGTGTGCGCAATTAGTAGGAATAGCTAGGAAATGGGAGATTAGTTACTCAGTTTAGCAAAACGCCGAAATCAATTTTATTGCAGTGCCACAAGTGCAGACCTGCATTAGTAACCTGATTAACTGTTTATTTGATGTCTGGTTTTATCACTTTGGGTCCTGCGCTCCACCGATTTGACTCTAAATGCTTCATCGTTGGAGTGTTTTTTTGGATTCGGCAATTAATTGCGTGGTGTTTGTTTCCTCCGAATTTGGGAGCAGGTGAGGTGACGCTGAGCCGCATTCCCCTTCAGACACGGCATCACCTTTTTTGTATTTGAGTTGCTGCTTTTGTTTGACTGACGCTCTGCTGAATTGCAGCTCCGTTTAGTATTCTCCATCTCTGCAGACAATATCCCAGCTGTTTGCCGCTCCGCCGTATAGAAAAAGCTCATCAGCTGCAATAAAGCCTGATTCTTTTTTTTCAAGGCACGATCTGCAGCTGCACACGGGGGGGGGGAGATGCCGACACTTTAGAAATCAACGGCGGATTTTCTTCTTGATCCCGCAGAGGCTTCGTGAAAGGTGACGGCTTGCCCCCCCTCCTCCCTTGTTTTTGACTCATCAACTAGAGCCAGTGGCAGATAGAGGGAGGGATGGAGGGTTCTTCACCTCTAGTTGAGCCAGGTTTTTAGCTCCAGACAAGAGCGCCGAGCAGAACGGAGCGGAGGCGTAGGAGGGAAAGGTCAGCCTTTTTGCAAGAGAGAAAGAGGCAGGTGTGTGTGTGTGTGTGTGTGTGTGTGTGTGTGTGTGTGTGTGTGTGTGTGTGTGTGTGTGTGTGTGTGTGTGTGTGTGTGTGTGTGTGTGTGTGTGTGTGTGTGTGTGTGTGTGTGTGTGTGTGTGTGTGTGTGTGTGTGTGTGTGTGAGCTCGTATGAAGGGGGGGAAGCAAAATAAGTGTGCTGGAGTGCGCCTGCCCGCCTATTCCTGTGTGTGTGTGTGTGTGTGAGTGCGCGCCATCACCAGTGGGCTTCACAATGATTGAAAAATTTCTCATTAGCTCGCTGTCGAGCGTAATCGCCCATGAGAGCGGTCCGTTAAGAGCCTGGTGTTTGATTAACTCGGCTCAGTTGTCGGCCACCCTCATGACCCCTCTGTGTTTGACTTTTTTGGGGGTTTTTTTTTTATATATACATTTTTATCAAGAATATGCATGCAGCGGAGACTGTGCGTTGTCAATCAAATCCTGTTGGTTTAGCTGTCATCTTTTGATTCGTGCAACATTTGTTTCTATGTAATCTGCATTGCTCCCCACCTAATTGAGCATATCTGGGTTTTGACATATTGATGCGTTTGTGCTGGGAGGTGCGATGCATCAGTTTGTGTGTGAGTGTGGGAAAAGAGAGAGAGAGAGAGAGCTCATAAAACCTAGAGTGCCGACGGCTGGACTCACGCGGCAGAACAACTTTTTCGTGTGTGTGCGATTACAGCTGCAGGACCAGCACCGGATCACAGAGCTGGCCCCAATTATTATTTACATTTTTTTCCTTTTTCAGACATTTAGCTGGCACTTCTATTCGCCACGGCTTAAATTTGGCACCACTTTCGCAAATCCAGAGCCACAGTAGCCCCGAGTCGAGCCAGAATATCAACGTAAAAGTGGCTTTGCGCATTTTAGAAAGAGACAAAGAAGAGGAGCCGAAAGGTAACGATAAGAGGGGGGGAAAGATGGAGGATGTCTCGAGATCACTAATGCGCAGTGCTAAATTACTGCCCACAAACTGCATGTACTAGGTTGTGTACTCTCCAGATGTAGGTAATTATATAAATGACATCAACATTGATGGATGAGTCCTGCCTCGGGCCTCACACTCGTCCGTCTGCCAATCGCCATGGAGAAACGCGACAGCCCGAAGGGGATGTTTTTGGTTTTTTTGTTTGTTTCACGAAATTTGGTAAAATGTCAACCAACGGTGGTGGAGCTCTCATTAACTTTGAGCGGTCCTCTTAAAGTCACCCGTGGCGTTCGTGGTTGGTTCGGGCTGTTAAAAGCAACAGCGCCTCATCGCTCCCATCCAACGTCGCCTCACTGTGCCGCAGGCTTAGAGGGGGAGATTATAAAGCCAGCAGGGTTTCCACTTGACCTTTTATGGGCTGCAGGAGGGGGAGAGGGGGGGTCTCACTGTGACTCTGGCACCCAGCGGTGCCAAGGCCAGGCTGCTGCTCCCAACACGGAGACTATGGGAGGAGGGAGAGGCCCTCCGAGAGGAACGCAGGTTTTTTTTTTTTTTTAAGGGAACTTCAAGCATCAATTAAGGATGTTAAGCTTAATTGATTCATGGATTAGTCTTTGGATCAAAAAATCAATCGTCAACTGTTTTATTAATCAATTTATTGTTTGTTTCCTGCAAAAGATGCCAAATATTGGTTCCCGTGTAAAATCGTGATGCACCGATACCGATACCAGGCCGATACGGACTCCAATAAAAGAATCGCATATCGCTAAAATATGGCCGATCTATGCAATTCAATTATATATTTACACATTATATACTTGTTTTTAACGATTTTATTTTTAACGTGATAAATAACAATTCAGTAAATTTCTATTAATGCTTCGGTACATTTTGATTGACATAGTTAGGAAAGCAATGTTCAAGTCAAGCCTGATGTTGCTTTACACATCAAAGAATGATCCCAGTCACTTCCACACAGTGACATCTAATTAATAGAACACTGGTGTCGGTCGGTACTCGGTATCTTTAACAGTCAGATTGTTGCATCTCTACAGTAAACCAGTTTGGGTTTTGGACTGCTGGTCAAACCAAACACGGATTTGAGAGATGCCACCTAGAGATAGCACTTTTACACTATTTTCTGACATTTTATAGACCAAGCTAGTAATCGATTACTAGACTAAACAATTTGCAGATTCATCGAATTATGAAAGTAATACTTAGCTGCAGCGCTAATCTAATGTTTGTCATCCTCATTTGCAAACTACTACCAACTGCAACCCAATAAAGTCCAGCCATAATGTCACATTTTCCCAATGCAGAGGAGGAACACGGCTAATTAAGGAAGCGATTCAGCAGAATAGTTAAAATACAGATTTAGTAGGAAAAGCTTGCATTATTTCCGCGGCCCCGTAGTTGTTCTTGGTGTTTTCGGATGTCCTCTCTGCCCCGAGCAGTGTCACCCCCACGCAGTTCAGCCGGAGGGCGGTGAGAGATTGTAAACCCGGGCGATTTGCAATTTATTTGCCACCAAATGGCAGAGTATTTTTTTGAGCTGAGAAATGCTATCTTCCCCCCCATCGCTCCCTGAATTACTAATGCTTTTTTTTTTTTTTTTTTTTTTTTTTTTTTTTGACGAGGTTGGCGGGGGTGCCTCCTCCCTTTCCTCCCGCCACACTCCCATCTCTTGTGCTCATCAATGATTCATGGCGCGCAGGCACGCACAGTGCCAGAAATACACACTGGAACTTTTTTTTTTTTTTTTTTTCCGACACACAGAAGAGTTGCTGACCCCGTCCCCCCCCCCCCCCTCCCCGCTGTCAGTCCGCTCGACCCCGACCCCGCTAACCCCGTGCCTCTTTCTCTCTCTCTCGCCCGCAGGTCAGCAGGGGTCATGAGGGCGTCGGAGGCCCCGGTTGCCGTTCAGAGCAGCTGAAGCAGACATGGGCAGAGAAGTGTCTCAGATGGCACCGGCAGGCTCAGCCTCATCGACCTCACCAGCCGCATCCTCCTTCGCCACAAGCACCACTGGCTACGCAACAAGTACGTCTCCTCTTTACTTCATGTTTGTCAAGAATAGTCAGCCAGGGAAAGTGAGACATTCTCTGGGGAGCTTAATGTTAACCAAAAGTCAGAATATAGTGCAAGTTATAGCGAAGTTTCTAGAAAATCAGCATAAGAAAATGCATGGGAATGAGCATTTCCATCAGCTACTGGTAAGGTGAATATTAGAAGTAACAGCTGGTGGCGCTATTCTCCTGATGGGTGCGGCTGTGGCACATGAGGTAGAGCGCTTGTCCCGTAACCACAAGGTTGGTGGTTCAAACCCCTCTACCGGCAACATGCCGAGGTGTCCTTGAGCAAGACACCTAACCCCAAGTTGCTCCCCGGGCGCTTCATTGCAGCCCACTGCTCCTCCGGGATGGGTTAAATGCAGAGAAATAATTTCCCCATTGTGGGACTAATAAAGGCTTAATTATTATTATTATTATTATTATTAACCATCGCTGAAGATGATGATGTAATCGAAAGAGCAGCAACCTCCTGACATGCCTAAAGAAAGATATGGAAACTATATCCCACATTCTTCTAAAACATGTCTATTTCCCTTTATTCACGTCATTCACCAGTTGTTACTTCCATTGAAACATTACGAATAAACATTGCATTATTTCCTGTTATTCACATGATACTCTTGTTATCATCGATCATATTCCCCCAAAACACGTTGAGCTTTTTTCCCCAACAATACCACAATGTTATCAGTAAAATAGTTGTGCAATGCCGAGTCAATCAAAAATAACCAATACCGGAATTAACATGTATTTAAACAGATTTTTTAGCCAATTTCAGCCTTAAGACTAGCGTAGTAACACCAAGTACTCTTTCAAGAAACTCTGTTATGAGGTGTTTCTCAAATAAATGTCTTTATAAATGGGAAAAAAACTTAACAAACACAGTAAAAGGTTTTTCAAACTAATGGTTTGGTTGGTGCAGTTCACCTGTACAGCAGAAGTTCATTCAGTTCAAGCACAACAGTTATTCTGCAATGCTCTTGGTTGGTTGTGGCTCAAGTCAGACGTTTCCCTCCTGCTACAGTATCACAGCATAAAAGCAAATAGCTATCATTACATGGCGTGAATAATCCATAATATGATATTAGGGGAGCCTTGATTTTTTTAAATACGGTGATGTCCGTTTGCAGTCTCTCTCATAAGAGACCAATTTGCTGCTCCTTTTTTTTTTTTAAATCCCCATCCGTTCCCTTAATGCAAACACGAAGGATCAAATGATGATCTATATTACTTATGCAGCCAAAAACATCAGGGATTCCAAACAGGCACGCAGGCGCAATTACCTCCGCCGTGAAGAGACGAGACGGGGCGAAGTCGGAATGCATCAAAGTCTGAAGCCAAACTTAGTCCAACGCTCCGGTCCCATGATAAAAAAACGTGCGTGGGAAGAATGAATGATTCGGGGGGGGGACAAAACGCAGATCCGTCACGAGGCCCGACTCTTGGAGGGGAAAAAAAATATCTGTCCCAATATTGCAAAACTCCAGAGACTTCACTCATCAAAATGTCAGCGCCAGACACTAAATATTCAAAGGCGGCGCGCGGCCCTCTGGAGTATTAAGCTGTTTTTCCTCCCCGAATGTAAAAATAATGTAAAGCAGCAGCAGCCGCCGTTGCTTTTGTCAAACCCACTTGACAGGTCATTGAGATTCAACATCTGACTCTCCAGTGCCCCGACTGCGTTTCAGCTAACCTCTTAGCCCCGGCGCGGCATTGGGTTAGTGGCGCGTTGGCCTGGCGGGGAGCTTCTGGAACTCAGCGCAGACCGGGCTAGAAGTCAATTACTCCCACAAAGAGGGATTTCGGAACGCTCGCTGTCTCAGCTCTTTTTGGGACGGAGATAAACAATCTCAACGTCTCGGCCCGCTTTGCCGCTCGGCGATCAGCTAGGGAAATGGCTCCGATCACCGGCGGGCAAAATTAGTCGAGCCCCCCCCGCCCCGCTGATTGGCGAGGGGCCTGAACGCACCGATCAAGCACAGAGTAGGTGCTGTCATGTGCAGATCCGGTTTTGATGTGAATTTCGATGAGCCCGTTTCTAATTAACCTATTAATCATAGCTCTCATGTAGCAGATGTCGCCCCTCCCTCCGTGTGTTTCACTGCGTGGGGGCCCCGACTGCATAATGAGGGCACATCGGCAGAATGCGCTCGCACCACGACATCAACACGCGGAGGTCACACCGTTACACAATCGCCTCGTGCAAAGGGCCATAGGTGCAAAGCTGCTAATGTTAATGCGGAGTCATTTTATTTAGAAAAATTAGATTAGTTTTTTTCCTCTCCATGTTTTATGCACAACATTTGAACCCAAGTCATTAAATTAACATAAATCTGGCTGTAATCTGGAGTGTAATGTTCTTCTACAACATACAAGTTGAGTGTTTTTGGTAAAATCAAGACATTTCAACCTTCCTGCCTTTAAATACTGCCTGCTGGTATTCAAGTTTTTGAACTTCTGCACCCATAATTCAATTAGAAACGTTTCCTTTTGCAACATCGATCTAATAAAAACACACTTTAGTAATATACCTTTGTATTGTTCCAAAATGATTTAGGCTATTCTGAATTTTTGCTCATGATAAATCACATTTATTTAACATCACGGAAATAATTTTGTCACCAAATCAAACCTTTTTTATATGGTTTAGTCTGAGTGTTTCCATCACTTCACAGCCTCCAAGGCCTTTAAACATCGGGGCGTTTTTGTCTTGTGATTAATTCACACGTTAATATGTTTCTCTTTTTTTTTTTTTTTTTTTCGTGAATACTTTAACACGGAACGCCAAGGTCAATTTTTCTGAGCTTTCTCACCTGAAATAAAGGCATCAACCAATCAAGTCGTGTGGAACAGAGGCTGCGTACCCTGAACCAAGAACACGGCGTGGACCAGATTCTCTCCTTCCGTTCTTACCTTTCACAATAAAAGTCCTTAGACATAGAATCATTGCAGACAAGTTTCTTGTAGTTTATTGAAATGAAGCCCCGTCATATCAATGTGTAAGGGGTTCCACAAATTTCAAACTTCATTTTGTCCAATTGTTGGTGCTCCAAAAAAAAAGGGTTGGGGACGGTTGGGTGCAACCCCTTGACCAGCCACTCCTCCCTCGGATACTTCCACACATCGATGTCAAAGGTTTATTATTTTGGGTGGAGGCAGACGCTGTAACCCGAAGCTGTTAGATCACACAGGACACAAACTGCCCACCCCCCCGCTGTGTCTTGTCCAATCGCGTCCATTGTCTGCGTCTGAGCAGCTGCAGAGCTGTGAGCAGCACCGACAGAAAGGAGTGACTGATGATCACAGGCTGCGTCGGCGACACAAACCTCCACCTCTCCTCCTCCCCCTGTCGGCTACTTCATAGACCTTTCCTCGCGCCGCACGTTGAGTTTCCACGTTGATATAGAGCCATCAGTGGAGTCATTAGTAGCACCTGTGCTACCACAACTCCAAATGTCCGCTGTGGAAACATTAGTCAGGCGGCTCCGTGGGAAATTAACATCTGCACACATGCGGCAAATCATTTAGTTATTACTGCTGCGGTATTGAGGCTTGCTCTTTTCAAAATAAAACCCGTGAGAAAAACAACGGATGAAGAGCAGGTGCTTTGCTGTCGGCCTGATTTAATGATGCAGATTAAACAAGTAAGTTTGATTAATTACTTTATGGATGAATAGCTTTTTTCATGTCCAGTTTATTGTCTATTTTTACATAATGTCATTGTAATACACCTCATATATATACAGTATATATTTTTATTCTGTTTATGATGTAATAATGTAGTGTAATGTAATGTGTGTTATTGTATTTATTGATTATGGCGTTTACTTCTATTGGACATTTTCCACAAAAAAATTGGAAGTTGCTGACAAACTGTTTCTTTTACAGTGTCGAGAAGAATGTTGAGGACAAAGACTGGAGGCCTCCATAACCGTTGGACACACCCGTGATTCTCAGTGTTATCATTCTTTACTGTACATGTTTATTTCTGAATTTACAATAGGATTAAGTTGTTACTTTGTCTTATTTCTATAAACGATAAATCCACTCCAACCAGTAAAAAAATAAAGATCTTGTGTTGGTATATGTATACAACCACTTAGGCACATGCTTTATGATAAGCAACACAAATGTTGATGTCTGTAAATCTAGTCAAAAAATAGCCAAAATATCATCTCCTCACAAGCCCTGATGTTGTCATTGTTAAAATTAACTGAAGTTCATTACTCCACGTCCTGGTCCATGAAACTGTTGCATTGAAAGAAAAAAAATAAACCGTACAATATTGGGTCTCCTCTTTTTTTGTCAATAAAAATAAAAGCAAGAATTTGGTACAGTTTTTGTGTTTCAATCCACTTTTTTTTAAACCAATATTGCATTTTTATCATCACAGAAGTTCCAGTCTCATCCTAGTCATCGAAAAGGTCTTTGACGACCCTATTTGGTCAATTAGTTTAGATACAGTACAACCCAGGGGAAGGATTAGTTATACTTAATGTAATTTCTATGTTCCAACTGTGATTCTTGTTTGTAATACCTCAAAGAGAACATTTCCTCATGGACATTTCTCCTCCTCTTTCAGGTTCTCTGTATTCGCCAGCATCTCCCAGTAAGACTTTGCAATGAGAATGTCCGATACAGCCGACACTGAAACGATGAAGGTCTCCGAAGCCGCCGACACGGTGCCAACGCCAAAAGACAACGCCACCACCTCTGAGGTCGCTGACCAGAGCCAGAGCGGCAGAGACGAACACGGCAGCAACAACAAGATGGACCCACAGGTAAAGAGCTGAACGAGATTCATGTGACCGCTATCGACTGAATGACAAACCCAGACAGCGTTTCCTCACATAGTCGTCTATTCAGGGAGGTTAGCGGTGTCGGCAGCCCTCCACAACTCATCTCCATGAAAATTCAGATACAGTCAGCGTCAAACACCAAACTGCCCCGGGGACCTCCTGTCACCCGCGGCGTTCAAGACGGATTTCTCTCAGCAGCGTCAGCAGGACAAATTATCCCCGAAAAGTATCATCTGCACAGACTGAAATAATAATGTGGGGCAGCACCGAGGTCGGCCAACTACTGAAACTGAATGTGGTTAAGAGCATTTGCTGGTGGAATCTCATTTATCCTCCACGGGGGACAGTAAAGTGGCGGATCTACCGGGGGGGATTCAGGGCAGCTGAGATCACTTTCAAACAAACTGCTAATTAATTAGGTCTCTCTTTGTCATTGCGACAAATGCGCTTTGGGACCACAGAGAATTTGCACTTCTTAATTTGCCTTTTTTAAAGAGAAAAAAGTGGCGAAAACTGGCGCGGAAATGTCTCCCGAGTGTGGTCGAGGAAATCCAGGGAAGGGTTTTGTCTTTTGGCCGCAGCCTTAAAAATAGGATTCAGGCCAATCTGGCCTTGTGGTCGGAAGGGAGAAGGCAGAGCGAGGGAGTCGGACAGGCAGATAATCTGGAGCTCAAATCCTGGTTTATCTCCCGACTTCCTGCGTCTACGTTACCCGACCTCAGAAGAACAGAATGACACCAGCATGGGGGGGACACAGGAGGACGAGGGAGGGAGAGATGGGACGAGAGGGTGGTGGGGATGAGGGATCAAGGAGAGGAGGAAGGTGAGAACGCATTAGGTGGTGGTGAGGAATGAAGGGGAAGGAAAGCGGAAGGAAGGTGAAAATGAAGCATGAAGGTGGAAGTCACAGTGATTTTAAAGGTGCATCAGAAGGAGCAGAAGAGAAACTTAAAGTTACACTATGTAATGTTTGCATGATGAAATAACACAATCCTCCTATGGAAATATAAAGCTGACTTCATAAGCAATAAAACGCACCATTGCTCGACTCAAAAACACACTGTTTTGCTGCTACAGCCTTACTTGGTCTGGTATGACCGGTAGATTAAAGGGGCTAATGATCGCAAACTGACAGATATGGCTGTTTAACTGACCATACTGAGCTACTCCAAGAAGCTACCGATGAGTTTAGCTTAGCATAAATCCTGGAAGACCTGAGATTGGTGTTAATCTTCTCGTCAATCTTATTACTTTAAATGTTGAGTTTTTCTATTTGTTTAAGCAATTTGAGGCAATCTAAGGGGGGAAATGATGGGACCAACCTTTTTTTTTAATAATGAGAAACATGATTTCCAAGATGCGCAAACGGCACAAGAGGACTGATTTTGTATGGCGTCACCACATTTCATTTAAACCAAGCTTTTCGGAACATTTAATCAGGGAATAGATTTGAAACTAGCCGTTGAAATACGTGTTTTTGGTGAAACTTTACACCCTAAAGTAAAAACTTGGATCCTCTCCTTGCACATCTCACCTTAAGTCGACTTTGCATGCATCCCTACCTCCTCCTCTAATGTTTTACGTGACCTCTCAAAATGTAGAACGTAATCTAGCTACTTACTTCTCCTTCTACTCCTTTTTTCCCCCCAAAACTCACCCTCCGCGGTCACACAGGAACACGCCGACGGCACTGAAGCCCCTGACCTTTTTTACGCTCGTAATTTTTCAGCAGCGACTGATGTGAAGTTAATTTCTTCGCTCGGTGTAAGGGCACCGGTTAAATGCCTGAAACGTTCAGAAATAGAGGAGATAAGGAACGAGGAGGGGGGGAGAGGGGGGGTGCAGCGATAGGTGTACTGGGAAAGGCATTCTGACAGAGGTAATGGAGGGGACAGAGAGAGAGAGAGAGAGAGAGAGAGAGACTGGGTGACTTTGCCACCATCTGCCTCCAGCTCCCCAGCTCCATCCTCTGCGGCAGCACAGGTGGCTGGTGGCCGTCCTACTTCTGCTGACTTCAGCCCTTTTTCCCTCCCCCCCCTCCTACACACACACTCCCCCTTTTCCCTCATTCCTTTATCTCCTGTCGGCATTGTTCGTTTTCCCCCCGACGGCCCCCACGCCGCTCAATTAGCCAGTGGTGCGGTGCGCTCATGGTCCCAGCCCTCTCTTCCACCCCCCCCCTCCCTCCCTCACCTCCATCCACATTACCTGATATAGAGAAAAAGGGGCGCGGCAGGTCACAGGCACTGGAGATGGGACGAACGGCGGCCCATTTTTCTCCATGTGATTTGGCCCCCGAGCTCAATGAGGGAGGGGAGGGGTTGTCCTTTCTGATTTCAGAGGACAGGTGGGAAGGACAGAGGTGTGTGTGTGTGTGTGTGTGTGTGTGTGTGTGTGTGTGTGTGTGTGTGTGTGTGTGTGTGTGTGTGTGTGTGTGTGTGTGTGTGTGTGTGTGTGTGTGTGTGTGTGTGTGTGTGTGTGTGTGTGTGTGTGTGTGTGTGTGTGTGTGTGTGTGTGTGTGTGTGTGTGTGTGTGTGTGTGTGTGTGTGTGTGTGTGTGTGTGTGTGTGAATGCATGTTGGGATTAGGAAGCAGAGGACTGGGCTCTGTTACAATTTTGCCTGAAATGGCTCCTGCCAGGTCTCGCCCTCCCTTCCTCCGCTGAGCCATGGACCGCTACTGTGAGACCTTCTGCTTGTGTGTACTCACACACACACACATACACACAAACAAACACACAGCCACCGGCGCGTGAAGCACAGAGGCACTGAGCTGTCTCACACACCGCCGGGGCGGCTCTCTCTCTCTCTCTCTCTCTCTCTCTCTCTCTCTCTCTCTCTCTCTCTCTCTCTCTCTCTGCTTTTTGCAACTCACCTCCAGTGCCGGGGTCTGATTCACATGACAGCTAAATGGACCCGAATCGCTCGCAGCCACATGTCTGGCTTTTGTTGTGTGTGTGTGTGTGTGTGCGTGTGCGTGCATGCTCTACAGTGCAGCCGCTGTGGTAGCATATGCTCTGCAAAATTAATTCGAGCTTCCGGGAAACGGCAAATGCTCAGCTTGAGGATTTCATGCCATTCAGGGGAATTTCTTCTTTTTTTTTTTCTTTATTGCCTGATCAATGTGAACACAATAGGAACACACGTTCATTTTTATTTTGCTGTATTGGTATGAATTTGTTTTGCTCTTTTTATTCCTATTTTTTTTTTTTTTTTTTAGGAGCAAGTAGCGCTCACATGCACCAAAATGTAGGCAGTTCATGTTTAATTCAAACTTCTCCACTTTCATAAAGTAACAATCCTGTCAGTCCCAACCAAACTCCTGTGGTTTGTTTGATTTCTCCTCCTGTGCACTTCTTTCCCCCCCTCCCTCCCCTCCCTATGGACAGCCCGTGAAGTACTCTAAGGTACGGTACGCTCCGACGTGCATGTTGTGCAAAGATGCTCGAAAAACCCGTGTAATGTGCACTTGATGGATTGCGTTGTGTGCTGGAAGTTGTACCCTTGTTTTCCTGTTGAGTTGTCATCGTGCATACACGGCTCCAAACGATTTTTAGAATGAGCTGCAATATGTTGGGATGCCATTACATGAGTGATAGTGGAGGCTGTGGTGTGATTCATGCCTGAAAAAACAGTTTGAAATGGACGTGTCCTGTTTGCTTGCTTGCATCGCTGTTGATGTTCCCACAGGATGAGAGAAAAAACCCACGAGGCTTGAGTTCATGTGAAAGTGCTAACTCCATATTTTATTCAAGATTGTTCTGATCAAGTTATCTGCAGCCACCTGGTCTACAATCACTCGAGGAGGGAAAATATTTTTGTCAGCTAAACTGTGAAATATTGAAACTGTATGAATTGCCTGCAAGAATCGATCGTGCTCGCCGGCTGTTTCTTGTTTTCACTCTTGGCCTGTCACTGTGATGATATTGATTCAGTTTTGTGTGTGTGTGCGGAGCAAGCGCGTGTGTGTGTGTGTGAATTGTTTTAACTGTGCCCACCTACCTGCACCTCCTCCCCCCTCCCTCCCCCCCCATTAGTCCAACACCAGGCTAAAGCTTGTGCGGAGCCTGGCGGTGTGCGAAGAGTCCTTTCCTTGCCCTATCCCCGAGCCTTCTGCAGCACCTCAGGTAACCCACTCTGAACAACCCAGGGAGTGTATTCTCATGAGGGATGTGCTGGTATGCAAGTTATACTATCTAGCATGTGAAATACTCTGATGGCGACAATACCGGTTATGTTTTTTATGACTCTCGATATAGAGACGGTCGCTGCATAACGGTAGAAAATCAAAAATCTAACTCAACAAAACTTTGCATCCTCTCTACCTGCCATCAGGGGGCGACTCCTCCGGTTGCAAAAATAAGTCAGATTGTATAGAAGTCCATGAGAACATGACTCTACTACTCTTTTGATTTATTCCCTCAGTAAACATGAGTTTATGGTCTCAATCTCTAGTTTCAAGTCTTCTTCAATACAGCATGACGATCATTTCGAACATTATGGTCCATTTAGATCAGAACTCATCCCAGTCATCTTATCAAGCCCCCGTGTGACAAAGGTGGTTCCGCCCATTTCCCTAAGCTACACGCCCACACTCCCAGCGTCGAAGTGCTGACCGGGGATCAGCCCTCTATATCAGCTCATCACAGCGGGTACACCTCCCATGCTTGATTAGCATCCTTCCTCTGACAGCTGTGATTAAATACCTGCCTCTCGATAAAAACATCACATCATCAAAGCAGCGAGCTCCGACAGCAAGCCGGGCGCTAGTTTTGCTAAATCAACTCTTTGTTTTTGTCTCTCTCTCTCTCTGGAAGAACTTTCTCCATTACATGCCACTCTGCACAGCTCCTGGCTTGCTTTCACACACACACACACACACACACACGCACACACTTGCACTAACAGGACGCACAGGTGTGTTTGTTACCGGGCGTTTCAGCCAGTCAGCAGCCTGCATCCCATAACCAGAGGGCGGGTTTTATTCCCACAGCAGTCCCGCCTCGCCTGCACTCACACGACGGCCTCTATTACAGCCATCAATCATGTCGGGGAAATTACAATTTCCGCACGTCAGCTGCAGGAGAGCTGTGGAGCGCTCTAATTGAATACTCCCGATATTTCTCCCCAACCCCACCACCACCACCACCCCCGCTACCATTATTGGGCCCGGAGTCGAGACTCCTTCTGCGGAAAAACTAACCTGGAGGGGTGAGGTAACGCAATAAAGAAAAAGAAAGAGGGAGGTCGCTTTGGGCTGAAAGAGCCCTGATACCCTTTCAAATTTTTATCAAATCTGAACATTTCCCCGTTGTTTTCATTGTTGTCTCCAATGTCAGACTGTAAGCGTTCACAAAAGACTGCATGGATCTAGAAACCGTCCGAGGCATCTCCCAAAAAAACAGATCTTACCCCCCCCCCCCCATCGGCTGTCAACTCCAATCAATGGCCGACAGTCGAGGGCCTCCGAAAAGAGCGGCGTGCATTTATTTTTTTGTTTTGTTTTGAGACTGACAGCGCGTTCATTACATATTCGTCTTCACGCTGCTTTTCCTTTATCTCGTGGTAAATGGGTGTCAGGGAACAAACGAGGCGGCCCGCAACAGCTGCACATCAACCGGGCGGCTTCCGTGTGATGCCGAGGGTGGCATTAAGTAGCAAAACATCACCGCTTCGTGCCAGGGAAAAAAAATCAAATCAAATATATATATATATATATATATTTTTTTTTTTCTGCTTTGACAAACACACACACACACACACATGCGTATGAACTGGCTGTCACACACAGTCCTCGGCTCCCAGTCTCGCTCAGGCAATTAGTCAGTCGCGTTCCTCATTTGCATATTACATTCTCACATATATCCAGAAACGCAAAACGAGAATGCAGCGTCTCATTAGCTTGCTCTGCAGCTGTTACGGGGATCGAACTCGTGACCCTTTTTTTTTTTTTTTTTTTTTTTCAGGGTCAGGTGCTGCTCTCCCGCCACCAGGTCACCCTCGTCTCTCCTTTTTATTCATTCGTTTTTCTCTCTCACTCTCTCTCACACACACACACACACTCTCACTCTCTCTCTCTCTCTCTCTCTCTCTCTCTCTCTCTCTCTCTCTCTCTCTCTCTCTCTCTCTCTCTCTCTCTCTCTGATGTCGACCTCCCAGAGTTGTGTGCGTTTAATCCACTTTGCGGCGTGCGCCGGCAAACCCCGGCTCCTCTCTCCAGCTTTCCTTTCAGCCCTTTGTAGGATCAGCTGAAAAGCAGATCAGATACCGCTCCGAGTGTGTGTGTGTGCTCTGTGTGTGTGTGTGTGTGTGTGTGTGTGTGTGTGTGTGTGTGTGTGTGTGTGTGTGTGTGTGTGTGTGTGTGTGTGTGTGTGTGTGTGTGTGTGTGTGTGTGTGTGTGTGTGTGTGTGTGTGTGTGTGTGTGTGTGTGTGTGTGTGTGTGTGTGTGTGTGTGTGTGTGTGTGTGTGTGTGGCAAGGAGGACTGGGGAAAATCAAGGCCATTTCAAATAGATCTCACCAAAACATCTTCCATTCAGATTGCAGCACAGTCGATTTATTTGTTTTTATTTGTTTTTACAGTCGGAGGGGGATTACAGCTAAACTCTCACTGTGTTTATTCAAGTAGTTTGATGGGGAAAAAAAACAAGTTAATCGGACCCAATAATTGCCATTTGGAATTTATGGACGCAGGTTTGGATGAAACGAGGGGAGTTTATTGCCGTGACCTGTCTTGCCCATGATATTCTCCAATTAACCTAGAACCTCAAGGCAAGATCATGGAGAATTAAACGCCTGTATATTTAGCAACTCGTTTGTAAGTGAATTCCTCCTGTCTGTTCTTCCATCAGAGCACTCTCAAGTCACATTTGTTCACACTCGTATGTGTGTGTGTGTGGGGGGGGGGAACTAACACATTTCGCAACCCAGCATTTAATAATGGCCCTCGGTCAGATCCGGTTTCACTCGCGAATCAGTCCGTTTTTCCCCCTCTAATCTGGGTTTCATTTTGCTCGCCCAACAGGATGCATTCCTCCTCCCGCCCTTCGAAAAGGAAGAGCGAGCCGTGCAGGACCAGGCGGAGAAAGAGGACAGCTGCGACAAGGCGGACAAGCCCGAGAAAACGCAGAGGAAGATGCTGTCGAGAGGTGAGAAATGTGTGCTCGCTTTCAGAAGGTCAACCTAGATTTATTGTTTTCACCTCCTCTTCTTACTCGTACACATTTTTAGTTATATTGTTTGGATTTTAAGGTTAGAAAGAAGACTGCTGATGGGCATCACAGTCACAGAAGCAGAAATCTTCCCACAAACACCTGGGGCCTCATTTATAAATATTGCTTACTCTGTGAAAGATGCATGTGCTTTTTCCCATCCCAAAAAATGGAATTCATACATACAGAACTTCTTTTTTTATACTATAGAATGTATTTATTTAGATAGATAGATAGATAGATAGATAGATAGATAGATAGATAGATAGATAGATAGTTTGGTCGCAGTGTGTCACTTAAAATGAAGGCAGATGCTTAAATGATCACACAATCAATGTCACTGCTCCTTCTTATAATTATATCTCTAACCATCAAGACAAAGAGTGAACTTTTTCTTTTTTTTTTTCTTTCCTACACAGTACCCTCAGGTTTGTCCGAGAGCACTCCTGCGTTTGAAATGATATCTCATTATGGGCCGATAATTGGCGCGATTCAGTTAATTGCGACGAGCTCAAGGTGTTAAGCAATTACACGGATTCCCACAGGCGCGTTAAAAAAAAAAGGTGTCTGCTTCCCCTCTGTGGAGCTACACCGCTGATGAGGCGGCGGCCAATTATAGCCACCAGACACCCGCCCTGTCCCCCGGCTCCCACCCATGGGTCCCATCCTTCTTGTTGCTCCTACACAGGAACGTGCGGTTATTTTTTTTACTTTTCTTTTTTTTTTGGTGTCAACTTCGTTACCCGACCACTTCCTCATTTCTTAAATGGTTCAGCTGGCAGCGCTCAACGCTTTTATTTATTTATTTCATATTGGTCACGCCAATAACAACCGCCAAATAGCAAAGTCACCCTCAGACGTGCGGTCTGACTTTTCCTTTTTTTTCTTTTCTTAACAAATAGTTGAATGACAAGCTGATTGATTATTCGTAACAGGCATTTCATTAACTGTTTATCGTTCATTTGTGGGGTTAACAGGCCGGAACATTTTATTATTCATATGAATGATTTCTATTGAGAAAATGACATTCATTTAACGGCGGGCGTTGTGTCTCTCTTGGTTAGATTCCAGTCAAGACTACACAGATTCAACTGGGATAGATCTCCATGAGTTCCTGGTCAACACGCTGAAGGGCAACCCCAGGTAAGCTCCACACCCCCACCCGAGTCCGACTCCTGCAGGGACCCTCAGGAGGTCATCGTTTGAGCCTAAAGGCCTGGTCACACCTGGATTACTGGTTTCAGTCACAGAAAAAACTGCATAGTCTACTTAACAGATATTGTATACAGTGATGTTTAGTACTTTTTTCAGTGTTACATATTGAGTCTGCTGGTGTACCTTCATTTACACAGAAACATTAGTATTAAGGATTTAAGATGGTACATAGAAAACACCTGAAACCAGAGAAATGTGAGCATAGGGTTTAGAGTTCAGGGTGTAGGGTTTGGGATGTTCGGTTCAGGGTTTAGGATGTAGAGTTCAGGGTGTAGGGTTCAGGGTGTAGGGTTAGGGTGTAGGGTTCAGGGTTTAAGATGTAGGGTTTAGGGTTTAAGGTTCAGGGTGTAGGGTTAAGGCTTTGGGATGTAGGGTTTATGGTGTAGGGTTCAGGGAGGACATTGGCATGAGACTAGGCCTTTAGATTACTCATTACTACTATCTGAACATTGAGTATGTTTCTAATGATCTAAAAAGTAATAACACGGGTGAGTATGAGTCCAATGTTTGCCTTTCAGATGTCTCAAAAACAATCTCACTGTGTGTCATTCATCTATTTAGGGATCGAATCATGCTACTGAAGTTGGAACAGGACATCTTGGACTTCATCAGCAATAATGAGTAAGACACGTTGATTAAGATATTATTTAGCAGGTTTTCAACCAGAGGAGGAGGACTTCATTAGCGAGCCAGATGCAGTCGTTTCAGATGGGGAAATAAAATCTGGCACTTTTTAAGTAAAAATTGACTCAAGAACACGAGCACAGACGGGTTCTTTACACTCTCGGTTGGGCTGTGCTCGTTGTCGCACAATTAAGACGGGCAGCTGTTTGCTGTCTCAGCTCTTTTAACAGCCATGTTTAGGTGCATGGCATCGTTGTTAAATGACCTTACTATCGGCTCTGATCAAAATTCAATATTACATTCTTCCTAAGACACTAAAAGGAGAATTTGATGATCAACATTACTGTTTTGTAGACTTCTACCATGCAGCTTATCCATTAACCGCCTCGGTGTCTCCTTCCAGAAGCCATAAGAGAAAGTTCCCCCCCATGACGTCCTACCACAGGATGCTGCTACACCGAGTGGCCGCCTACTTCGGCATGGACCACAACGTGGACCCCAGCGGGAAGTCCGTGGTGATCAACAAAACCACCAACACTAGAATGTGAGCCCCCACCCCCACACACACACACACACACACACACACACACACACACACACACACACTCTCTCACACACTCCACTGTTGTCACTGTTTTGCTTAACGAACTCACGGCGAATTTAACGGTCGACAGATCCGTTAGTTTCTTTGCCTGTTGGTTAACATATGTGTTGCTGTCAGCATCCGCCTGAAATTAAGCCGCCTCTGACAAACTCTCACCGACAGACCCGATCAGAAATTCTCAGAGCACATCAAGGATGACAGGGCAGACGATTTTCAGAAGCGCTACATTCTCAAACGAGACAACTCCAGCTTTGATCGCGAAGACAGCACGGTAGGTGTTTTTTATATTTATTTTTGTGTGTGTGTGTGTGTGTGTGTTTTTTTTTTTCACCAAGCTGTCACTTTCATTTCTGACATGTTGGTAAGAGTGGGACAATCTGGCGTCCCTGACATTGCTCTCTCTGTCTCTGTCTGTGTGTGTGTGTGTGTGTGTGTGTGTGTGTGTGTGTGTGTGTGTGTGTGTGTGTGTGTGTTTTTTTCACCAAGTGTCACTTTCATTTCTGACATGTTGGTAAGAGTGGGACAATCTGGCGTCTCTGACATTGTGTCTGTGTGTGTGTGTGTGTGTGTGTGTGTGTGTGTGTGTGTGTGTGTGTGTCCTCGCCAGATTCGAATGCGTTTGAAAGCTGACAAGAGGAGCAAATCGATGGAGGAGAGGGAGGAGGAGTACCAGCGAGCCAGAGAAAGGATATTCGCACATGATGTGAGAGCTGTTTGCGTAGGCGGGGCGGGGGGGAGGAGGGGGGGTGTTGAGGGGGAGGGTGGGCGCCATGTTGCACAAATCTTTGTGTCGTCTCTATTCATGTGCAAATTCGGTCGCATTTCTTGCCACCAATTACCGCCGCTGGATTTATGATTTTTCTTTTGGAAGGGGGGCGGTGGGGGGGGGGTTCTCCTCTGATGTGGAGCCAAATCTATCAAGTCCAAATTCATAACCAGACCTGCGAGCAGGTGCACCGAGGTCCAAGCATCCTGTCAACGCGGCGTCACATATTTTACAAGCATTAATAAGTTGATTGAAGCCGTAGCAATTTTTTTTATAACGCAGATTTTAGCAAATGCAAAGAAAAAAAAGGTTTGAATATACCAACAAGAACAAACTGAATTTTTTTTTTCTTTCTTTTTCTCAGGGAGATCACTTCATACTCGATAGGAGGTAAGTAGTGGAATCACATGACCACATGACTTTGCTTCACCTCTCATTGACGCATGATTTTGTTCCCAAAAAAGCCTCCTTCTAATAACGATGATGAATTGCCAGTTAATTGGCCAATAAGATCCTATAAAGTGTGGCTTAATCTCTTCGGATGGCTTCTCGTTTTCTAAATGATGTTCCATCATTTTTATAGTTTCCTTGCGTCAGAGCGGCGATGAGAATCTGCTCTGTATGTTCTTTTTTTAAAATGGTGGATATCTCATTCTGCCAGCGTTCTCTCTCCTCCAACACCTCTCTCTCTCTCTCTCTCCCTCCTTTCCTCTCAGCGCTCAGGATGAAGGCGCATGCATGAGCACCCAACAGAGGCGGCAAATGTTCAGGTAGGTCCGCCTCATCCCCCCACCCACCCACCTCCACCCACACTCCCTCGTCACACACCACTCAGCTCCATTCAGGTGGCTGCGGCCGCAGGCGGAGAGAGCCCTTTGAATCGCCGTGCGCTTTAATCGGCTCGCTCAGGAGCAGGAGTGCTGATCTGAGGATTTGGGTGGTTTTTTTTCAGCCGCTCGGGGAAAAGCTTCTGTTAAATGGGATTTTCTGCCCGTGTGGGCCGGCCTATTCCAACCCAGAGCTCGCCAATTACACCATGGGTTTTATTTTTTTAAACGGCGTCTTTTCTTGATCACGCTTTGCAGAGTACAGTCTGGTTTTAGTTACATCTACATTGATGAATGCAGTCCCACAGGCCATGTTTCATATGTCATAGATTAACTCTAAAGGCTTTAAATAAACAGATACATCTGTTCTTGTTTTTCATTTTGGATCAGTTTAGTGATTTCATTTTTGAAGGCTTGGAAGTTAAATTTTTTTTTTTTTTACATATATTGTTAAAAGGTGCACAATATGACCTAAAAGGTTGTTTTATCCATTTCATATCGCCTTTAAGTTAGGAAGAAATTTTAAATTAGAGTTGAATCAGCAACTGTTTAGTTGATTGATTAACAAATTAGGTAAAAATGCAAAAATATCAAAACTAAATGTCTTGGGGCAATTTGAACATGTCCACTTTGGTACTTTGTGATGGACCATTTTTATAACAAATTTTGACAATTTATAAACAAAATGAATGTGTGCAGGTGTGAAAAGATCAGTGATGTAAATCTTTCTGATATTTTTGGAGCGTTTTACGTTGTCGATAAAAAACAAATTGTAATTTAAGATTGGACTCGCACATAAATAAAAATAATCATAACGCATTTTGAAAACAAATACCGTCTTTCCACAGGTTACGGGCCGGCCGGTCGGGCGCCAGCCGGCAGAGCAGCTCCGAGACGGAGACGCTGCCGCGTCACGGCGAGCCGCGGCCGTGGAGCAGCACCGACAGCTCGGACAGTTCCAACCGGCTCGCCCCGCGGCCCGCCATCACCAAGGCCAGCAGCTTCAGCGGCATCTCCCCCGGCCTGGTGCGGGGCGACAGCACGGCCAGCAGCAAGAGCACCGGGAGGCTCTCCAAGACAGGCAAGAGATACGGATCATTTTCCCCTTCACAAACATCCTTGCTTTCGTTTTTAAACATATTTTTGTAGTTAATTTAGACGCTCAGAGAGGCGAGAAGAAAAGTGTAAAACATTGCAGTGAGGAGTAACTGCATAATGGAGAAGTCACCTGCATTTGTTATTCGATAAGATAAGTTTTAAAGGGGGTCAGCCTTCTTTATCTCGTCGTGATGTCCTCGCTCGGCCTCTGCTCTCCATTATGTTTCCCGACACCGCTTCCCGTCTGCCGTTCTTCTATTTTTGCCAATCTCCTCTTTTGTTGTTTTTCACACAGCGGTAGCAGCAGCAGGCTTCTTGCCTGAGCAGTTTTCGAAGTTGTTTACGAGGCGGCTCGCTGCCCTCAACGTTGTGTTTTGGGAGAATAAGTCAAGGAGACATCTCGTGACTGTTCTGCTGCGTTCGCCCGAGTCCTCATATGACCTCTACTCGCAACAGGCGGCACGCGGTCTCCTATTAAAAACAAGTGCAAAATTCATCTGAAATAAAACTGTTTCTGCCTTTTATGATTGAATTTCAGCATAATCTTTCAGTATTTGGTTGTCCTTTATTCTGCATCCAGAAGTGGTGACTAAGTACTTTTACTCAAGGAATTACGGCGTTTGTATCAAGTAATATTGTGCTCTCTCCTCCACTTCATTTATTCAATAGCTTTAGTCATAATTCAGATTCTGATTGCCTCCTCCCAAAAACTTCTTTGCACGCCATGCAGTGATTATACAGGGAGAAATCCAACCACAGACGGCGTGCGGAAACCAGTTTCTCCATAAGCGGTTGCCTCGAGAGACTAGAATGCAGCGCTCCTTCCTCTTGATTCTGAAAATGTAGAAGGCAGATGATAATCTCATTGTCCCGCCTCCCCTCAGGCTCAGAATCGTGCAGCAGCGTCGGCTCCTCGACCAGCTCGCTGTCCCGTCCGCAGCTGCCCCTCCCGGTCTCGGCGGCCCCGTCCTGGTCCAGCATCCCAAACGCACCTCTGATCCACCCGGCCCCCGACGCCAGAGGCTCCGGGCACCCTGAGATGATCAAGAGCGTCCTGCCGCAGACCCCGTCGGCCGCGGACGCCACCAGCTACTACGTGCTGCCGCTGGAGGCCTCAGGGATCCCGCCAGGCAGCGTTCTGGTGAACCCGCACACAGGTGGGTGAAAGATTTCTATTTTAAAACTCCATTTCACTAAATACAAAAATCCCACGACGGCACAGGATTTATTTCCATCTTATTTTTCTTCCTCGTGTCTTGTAATATTCTGGTTTAGCCGTGAATTATTCATCACTTTGGGACAGACTTACAGGTTGGCATCGGGCTGCACTCGGTTTGTCCGTCAAACAAGCGTCCACACCAAAGCATGCTGCTCAAAATGCACCGAACAGATGGCAGAAATCTGTAAATATTCATCGCGGGCCAGTTGTAGACTTTTTAGCAGCAAACTTCAAATGCTGCCAAGTTTGTCGTTTCCGCCGCCTCTCCCTCTCACGGACCATGTTTGGGTGTTTCCACCAGCAGAATTTAAGTGTTTTTTCTTTCCCGTTAGTGTGTATTCACATTTTATTTTTTATTTTTTGTCTCTTCTGAATTCAATTCAACAGGCAAGGCTTTCATCCACCCCGATGGCAGCGCCGTCGTATATAACCCGGCCTCCATCGCCCCCGCTGCTGGCAGGAACCCACAGCAGGGCAAAACCCTGCAGCAGCCAATCCCCGCCCAGACGCAGCAGCAGCCGACCAATCACCTCCACTCCCAGGTCAGTGGGCGGGGCTACCTTTCCTCACTCTTTCCTCTTTCCTCATTCAAATGAAATTCATGAAAAGTGTTTTTTTTTTTCTAACTTCCTCTAACCTTACTAACTAATAGTAATGAAATGGGAGCTGTTAGGACGGTAGGAGCTTCACTAAGTTTGTTAAACCCCCTCACACAAACAGCCATCGTTTATTCATCGCTTGGCAACTGTAACTAGGCACGCTCTGGATTTCTCCACATGATTTAGCAAGTATTCAAGAAATAGTTGTTGTGATGTGGGGTTGTATGAGATACTTCACATAGTCGTGTATTTTTCATTACGTTGGACACCTAAAAAGTTTGATATTAGTTAAAGTGTACTCGGTATTCAGAGTATTTTCACAGCTTCCCCTTGCTGTCAGACAGCCCTTTCAACAGGAAACTGAAGCCGTTATCTATGCTCTCCTCCAAACCACCAGACTCTATCATTTTATTTCGCAGAACACTGGAGTCGCTTGTCTGCCTCGGCCTCCATCGGTTATCTTTTATTGTTATTGTGTGACTTTGGTTTTTGAAAGGCTGAGTTCAAATTGTACAAAGTTACACAATAACTCCAAACAAACGTACCGATCAAGCCAGCAGTAGATCAGCAGCTTCTGCGTTCTGCGAGTTAAAATGACAGTATTTGTCAGTGTAGTCTGCTACACAATACAGGGACTACGGATGAGTACCTCATACCACCCCACTTCAATAAATCGGAACTATCCCTTTAAGAGTGGTTCTCTGTATGAAAGGACTTCTTTATATTCTTCCAAAGAACTACTCTGTAATTTCTCCAGAAGCTGGTCCTGGAAGATACAAAACCAGCCTACATTACCTGAAAAAGCTCTACCTCTGCCCCACCCATCAGTCATCAAAGGAATGTCTGTTGTAACTTTAGAAGTGAAGACATAAACGGGGTTTAGCAAACAGTCAGTTGAGGCTCCCACCGTTTTCCCAGCATCCTTCCTCCTGTCTCACCTCCTGTCCATCTCTTCCCCCCCCTTATTTTCCTCAGCCGATCTGTCCTCCTCTCCAGCTGTCCTCTGAGCCTGTTAACAACCCAACGGTCTCGTATCCTCTTCCTCCTCCTCCTCAGTTCCTGCCCGTCTGTCCTAACCAACAGTACACTGTGGTACAGAACTCCTTTCTTCCATTTTATTACTCTCCCCTCCCCTCTCCTGTCAGAACTAGCTCTCTTAAGACTTTATTAGTTGCTTTACAAAGTTTGTCTGTTTTTAAATTGTGAATTTGTCCAGTGGAGTTTGGTAGCCACATTCAGTGTCGCTCTCACTGTGTATAACTGGAGGTTTGGCATGACACGATTCTTATTAATGTGATCTAACATCAAGTCTTACCTCACTTTCTCGAACTTCAAAGCACGTCTTTTTATTATTCCGCCACTCAACTATTCAGTAAGTGTTCCGTGTTGGAAAGGTGTATCTGAATCCAGCCGGAGCCGGTACCCACATATATAGATCATGCATTCACTTAACCTCATTTCTGACCTGGTTTTAGTGAAAGACGTGCCTCTGCGGCTAATTACGCCCGTGGAAAAAAAAGGTTCCATTAATATTTAATTCATCACCAGATGTTGGCGCTGAATAATCCATGACTGAAAACACCACTTTTTTTTTTTTTTTTTCAACCACATGTCAGAAATGACCCGGGCTGGCGCGCCGCGTCGATGCCCATAAATAGCTCGCTTTAGACTTTAGTCTCCGCAGACCTGGGCTAGATTTAGACTCCCTGCGTTTGTTTAAAACCGCCAAGTAAAAGTCAATTAATAAAATGTCTTTGCACTTAGCCGATGGTCCCCCCCGGGTCGTGGGTCCATATCGATCGGTGTTCTAAGCGGATTTAACGATGAAGCCGTCTGTTAACTCTGAATTCTCTCTCCAGCCCGACGTCCTCAACGCCCAGTTCAGTCACATGACTCTGGCACAGCAGCCGCCCAGCGACGGCGGGGCCTCAGCGGCGGACGCCCGCCACTATCCCGCCGTGTACCACCACCACCACCACCACGCCTCCCCCGTGGTGCTGCAGGGAGCTCCTCAGCAGCAGCATCACCAGCAGCATCAGCATCAGCAGCAGGTTGCAAGCTACATGGTGGCGGGGCCGTCGGGGGGTCACCCGGGGTTGCTGCAGGGTCAGCCCGTCCCACTCCCGACCTCGGGCCCCAACCACGCGTATCCCAGCTCCACACCGGGCCCCGCTGCTTTCCCGGGGTCGGCGCTGAACCAGCAGCTGCTCCAGCAGCACGCCTACATCCAGCAGCCTGTGCAGCAGGTAGGGGGACGTCCCAGCTAATCCTGCAGCTTTACGAGGAATCCTCCATTTCTGAGTCAAACGGGTGTCACACGGTCTTTGAGTTTTCTTGTTGTGTCTTCCAGATGTCCGCGTGCTACTGCTCGTCAGTCCACCACCCGCACTGCTCCAACCAGCAGCAGCAGCACTACCGGCCCCCCGTCAACCCGCTGCCCTACAACTGCCCTCAGAGCCAAAACCTGCCCCAGCAACAAGGTATGTACACGGCCGTTTTTAAAGAAGACCCACGTTAGATATTGGGTCTTTTATTTTCTTAAGAGAAAAATGAGATGCTGAGTTAACATGCTAAGCTACGCTCACGTAAATTAACATTAAATCTGAGGCAAAGTTGTGTTTTATGACACAACATAGCAGGTTACCCTTCATGTCTCCAGTTTCCTGTGATAAACCAAAGCTCATTTAGCTTTTCCAAACATGGCTTTGAAATAGTCATGGCGGATCTAAAGACAAATCAAAGCAGGTTTTAATGAACGAGGTCTGCGGCCTCTGATCAAGCGACTGGTTCTTCCTTGAAATTCTCAGCCTGACTGCTGTATAAAGAGTCGCACTAAATTAATATACTTTTAACGTCTCACTTTCAGCTCTTAGATTATTTGTTGTTCTTGTGTGTTTCTTCACAAGGGAGCCTGGCCAGACCCACGGCTCTACCAAAGGACAAATATTGCCCCTTTTTTTCTTTCCTATGTTTGTTTTTGTTTTTTCTCTCCCCGGGAATCATCCACTTGATTAATCTTTTATTTAATTATTTTTTTCATTTCGCCACAGGAGACAAGATTGTTAGCTCCTGCTCGGTCTTCCTCACACGCACGCACTCTCGCTTAACTGGATGTGATGTCGCCACGATAGCGTCTCTTGTACGCACACACACATATGCACGTGCACCTCTCTGTAAGTGGCTGCGGCACTATTCTGTCATCTGTCGGCAGCAAATGTGGCTTCCCTGCTGGGAACCCGGGGAGTAAGACAGCGGACAAATGAAGCTGACCTACAAAGGCAAAGGACAGCAATTATTTCTCAGGGAAACGGAGGGAGGGGGGGGGGATGACTTCAGTGCCTCGTTTTTTCACCTCCTGTTTTTTCATTAATTAAAAGAAAAGATATATAGGACGACTAAAGGTGAAGATATTGAAGCATAGGGTGCGCGCACACAATAACTAAGTAATCAGTGGGGGGGTTCTCTGATGGAGCGGTCGGGGGTCCACAGAGACACCTGTGAGCGTTTCCACCGCCTTGCATCAGACCGTAACAGCCGCCGCCGCCGCCGCAGGGCTTCGGCTGCAGTCATGGTCATTCTGGGAAAGCGTATGTCCTCATTCCTCTTCAGCGTTCAGTGACGTTTGAGTCATCGCCAGGAGGAGAATGCGACAGAACCTTTTGAAAGTTGCACCAAAGTAAAGCACTTTTTATATTTTAAGTTGTGTGATCATCTAAATTGAAATGGTACTTGGAAAAAGAGCCAAACGATAAGTCTATTGTCGATTTCTCTAATTGAGGATTTGCTGTTTGACACAGGGCTTAGATTTATATCTTCTGACATAAAGGCAAAACGATTGGATGAGAAATTAGTCGGCAGATTAATCGATTAAGGAAATCATCAGTCACAACCCTAATATTAGTAAAAACTGAACGTCATTGCTGGAAAGACTATATGGCCAAATGTCCTTTTAACTACAGTGAAACAAAACACTTTAAAGGGTTGATGAGATCAAACTTTAAATGGTACTTGCAAACATTTAAAACACCACATAACAGATGCATACAGACGTAAACCCTGCAGTGTCCATTATGGTTGAAATGAGGCAGGTAAACGGCTGTCTTAACGGTCTTTATGGTCTGTTCGAAGTGTGATTGGATACCAGAGTGGAAGCACGCCGAGCCCGAGAGGCGGGACACGGGGCCGGGACGCTGTCTGAGAGGCCTCTATGAATCTCACAGTGAACCGGTCTCTTTTTCAGCCCCTCACTCCCTCACCTCCTCACCTTGCAGGACGTCTCAGTCGGCACAAGAAACGGAGGATGTGCTCGCAAGAAATGATAATTAAAAAAAACGTGAAGGAACATCCTCAGTACAGAAGACCCAATCTGCATGCCTGCTGGAACGGAATAAAACCGCGGGTGCGTTTGATATTGCCGTCATTTCATGCTCGGTTTGTGAGCGAAGGTGGGAGGTGAGGGTGGATAAAAATAGTCCCCTCCCTCCCCCCTTCCTCCTCCTCGCAGAGCACTCTCATTGTCTAGTTGTACTTTTTCTCTCCCAGGGCGGCAGACTGTAAAGACACCTTCACAAAAGGACGTCCTCTCCTTTTGTCCATTGCACTTGGTGTGTGTGTGTGTGTGTGTGTGTGCGTGTGTGTGTGTGCGTGTCTGTGTGTGTGTGTGTGTGTGTCTGTGTGTGTGTGTGTGTGTCACAAGGGACCGTATTTTTCAGATGTCTCTTTTTCTGTCACCTTGACATTTAAACGTTCGATTCTCTCCCCCTCCGGCTAGGAGCAAGCGTGTGTGCCAAGTGTGTGTGCGTGTGTGTGTTTTGTGTGTGTTGTGTGCGTGTGCGTGCGTGTGTGTGTGTGTGTGTGTGTGTGATTTTCTGTCTCTAAATGGGTTTTTAAGCAGCACTATAGAAATGTGTTGCCACTCTCTGTTTACCCCCTGAACTTAATCACTTGTTGGAGTGGAAGTGGGCTGCTGGACCGCTCAGGGTTGCAGGTTCAAGCCACCGCCGGCTAAATCAAATATATTGACTTTCTCATTTATCCCCGAGTGACCGACACCGGCTCGGCTGTTGCGGCTCAACTCTCCGACTTCCATCATCTTTCAATCCGCCGCTTGTTCCTCCTCCGACTAGAAAATGTTTTTTTAAATCAACGTGAATATTAATCACAGTGTTGTTGTCATCGTTCCCATCAGTGATATCCTTTCATTTGGTCACAGCATTGTGTCTGTTCTCATTTTTGCCTCAGTGCACCAAGCCATGATGCCCAACCCGGCGTCCAGCTACCAGGCCATAGTGGGCATGCAGCCAACGTCCAGCCTGGCTCTCACCGGCAACCAGCAAAGCAATATGGGCAACCAGATGCAAGGCATGATGGTCCAGTACCCTCCGATGCAGTCTTATCAGGTATTTTTATGCAAGCTTTCCATTTTGATTAATATTACCAGCGTAGAGATGAAAGAGAGCTTTCAAATAACAGCGTGCTCCAGGTATTAATGGAGGAAAAAAACAGCTTTGACTTTTGAGTTATTTGTCCTTAAGATTGGCCAAAGTGGAATCAAATGTCCAATAATATTGAATGCAAAAGTGGAGTGCTCACTCAAAACAGTCAGCGTGATAGCAGAGGTGCTTTTATTTTGGTATTCATAGCAAAAGAAAAAAGAAAAATTCGAAGCAAAGAAAAGTAATATTTGACAGACCTTTTGAAATTGATCGAGCATTCATGGGCTTGAATTGGCCGATAAAGGCAGTTTTCTGTGTTTTGTTGCGTTATTTGCTTGAATTCCATGTTAATCTGTTGGTTTTTTCTATTTCTACTCTTCCTTTCAGCAGGTTTCTGTGCCACAGCAGACGTACCAGCAGCCGGTGTTTGTGTCCTGTCAGCCGGGACAGGGGGCGATGGCGGTGGCCGGCATGCAGCCCTGCTACAGCCTGCTCCCCCCGAACCAGCACACCACCATGAGGTACCGCGTCCGATCCGCCGCCGACGCTCTGCACGCGTTACCACAGCAACAGAAAAGAAAATGAGATATGTTTCATGACTCACTTGAGATATTTGTATTGATCAGGAAGTCTCATCGGGATGAAAACCTCTTTTCAAGAGAAGCCTGTGTACAATGGTACCACTTTTAATGAACAATTCCTTCAAAATAAAAGCACGATTCAATCAAAGGGTTTCATTCCTTTCATAGGAAGACCAGTATGAAACAGTTTAAAGATTAAAGTGAGTAATTAGTTTAATTTGTCTTTGCACGCTGATGTTTTGTATTTCTTCAATGACCCAGTTTACATTGAGCCATTTAATATTCATTCCCAAGGCCCGATAGTAAACTCACTCTTGATTTATGATCCTCCTTTTAATAATGACAGTCGCTAATACCTGAAGTATCTTCAGATGAAACCATTAACTGTAAATGTACTTTGTCCCAGAAACCGGTTTGCAGGTACGTGATTCTGTAGGTGCCTCTTATTTATAGACCTGACGGTGAATCCCCAAAGCCTCAAGGTGAAGGTCATCTTTAGTCACTGGCTGGGGAGGGGGGGGCGACGTTTTTGGTGAACCGGGTTTGCTTGTAGCTGACGAACGTCCTCTCAAAGAGCCTCACCAGTTCCTCTGCCGCTTGCTCTCATTATAAGCTGATTGATAGAACTAGTTCACAGCAAGCAACAACATGTAATTAGCTCCTACCTCCGTGGACCCAATCATTGTGGATGCTGGTGAGGGGAGCACCGCTGGGACACGGCAGTACACATGACAAACGTCAGACAGGAAAACCAGCATGTACGTTACTCATCACCTGCAGAAAGAACAATACACACACACACACACACACACACACACACACGGGAGACAGAGAGAAGAAGAAGAGGTCGCCCTCTCTCATTGTCCCAGCTGTAAAAGGAGGCTGCTTTAGTAGGGCAGCCGGCGTGGAAAAATGATTTATGCGGCAGGGTTTTTCGAACCAGCTCAGCGTTCTCCCACGAGGGCCCCGGCTGTCCTCCTGCAGCCTGCTTTCTCACCAGCTGGACTCCAGTCCCTGTAGGCGGGTTGCTTACAAAGCAGAGCGCCTGCTTTTGCAGATGGAGTTAAAAGTTAAATTCCAAGTTGAATACCCCAGCTGCGGGGAGAAATATACGTCTGTGCAGGTTTTAAGAAGTCTTTTTTTAATCACGTAGGCGTGAGCATCGTGTTGGATTACTTTTTTCTTCAAGTGCTGAGAGGCACTCTGGCTGCTGACAGATTTGGCAACATTTAAAGGGGACATATCATGCTCGTTTTTAGGTTCATACTTGTATTTGGGGTTTCTACTAGAACATGTTTACATGCTTTAATGTAAAAAGAAACCCCACATTTTTCTCATACTGTCTGTCTGAATAAAACAGTGTTCCCACTCCGTCTGAAGCTTTGTTTTAACGCCTGTCTCTTTAAGACCACCTCCTGTAAAACATACAGGGCGCCTTTCTGAAGCTAGTTCTCAGATGGGGCTGGCATATTCTAATTAGCCTACATGTGGCATAGGAAGGGGCGAAAAATCTGATTGGCTTGTTGAATCACATGTTTTCTGAACCAGGCAGCCTACAAATTGGTTTTCCATTAATTGGTTAATCCACCCCACTCAATTACCCACTCCTTTCCTGCTGCTTATTAAGGTCTGCATCTAATGGCCAATTAACAACTTTATTAGTAATTAATTGTTGATTTAATTTGCGTTTTTCTTTTCTTTTTGTTTCTTATTCTATTCAACCTTTTAAAAATGGTAAAAACTGCAACTCACTAGCTCCTAGAGTACAAGTTGATGGTGTCAAAAGTCTTGTTTTGTTATAGCAACAGTCCCAAACCCAAATATATATTGAATTTAATGTAAGACAATAAAAGGCAACTAATTATCACATTTGAGAAGCTGGAACCGCCGTTCTAAAACACTTCCTCTTTGTGTTCTCCCACAGTTCCACAGTGAGTTTCCTGCCCGCCCAGATGATGGAGCAGCTCCAGTTCTCTCAGACCTCGTCCCCCTGCGTCTCCCAGCAGCACCCAGGCCAGCAGTACGCAGGTACGCTCCCCATACCTCAGTGTCAATAACCGCAGAATGTGCTCCTCCACGACCACCACACCGCTCTGCATAATGAAATAATCTTCCCCGGGTTTACTTTGATATGTGCTTAATCACAGAAGGGTGATTAGATTCACACTAGGGATCTTTTCAAAATGAGAAAGATTGAGGCGTGGTGACGCCGGCTTGGATAAGTGAAAGTGATTTTCACATCCAGCTCTTCCTTTTGGTGCTCACCGAGATTAAACCGCCATGAGATCGACCTCTGCGACCGCTATGTCGACAACAACTCAAAAACCATTGAAGTGAGACATCACTGCTGAGGTTGCTGTCCTCGTTTCCCAACTGTCCTTCTAATAAATGACCGTCAACGTGTGGTGAATGTTGGTATATATGTGTAATCAGCTGATATATGGGTATAAGGCTAATCAGGGGCTATAAATTCCCAAAAATCGAATAAAATGTAGTTTATAGGAATACAATTTGCCATAATGAGCCGTCTTTTCATGTACTGGCCTTTCCGAGGGCTCAGAGATCTGCTGTCCAGAGGCCCAGGTGGGGCAGTCTCCTTACTAATGACCTTTATTATTCATGGCTGATTATTATGGGGGAGGGGGGGGTGTCGTAATGGAGGGAGCCATCACTTCCAGCCCCGTCAGTAATGAGGTCAGATGAAGGTCTCGCGGGCGGCCTCACCCACAGCGTCACCGGCAAACACTGTTTTAATTGGAAGAACTAGTACAGCAATTTTTTTTTAAGTCCGAAAATTCCATTGTCCTCGCAACTGTTGTCGGAGGACGATTCATAAATCAACAGCGGCGTCGGCTGTGCAAATTTTAGAACGCGATTTTCTACCTGATGCAAGCTTAAAGTAAACAGAAATTAATTAGATGGCTTTTTATTTAATTTTTTTGAGTTCACAGAGGACAGGGTTCTCTGATTGGTTTTTTTGTTTTTTTTTATTCACATTAATGCATCACAAACTAATAAGATAATTAGCTCTCCAGCATTATCGCAGAGGATTTTAGCAGCGAAAGGGGAATGGACTGTTTGCTTTATAGCGGATGTGGCCTTATAATCAAGGCTCTTAGAACCTAATTGCTTAGCAGCTGTGTAGCTGAACAAAGGTGCTGTAAAAACGCATTTAGTCTGTCAGTGTACCATGGTGCATAAAGGATGAATTCAATAAAAAAAAAAAAGCAGTATTGAGTGTTTTTAGGTGTCTGCCTGACCTTATTTGCCTCCTTTCAACATTGTTGCAATTGTTGTTGTTTTTTCATGCGCATTTGTGCAGGGTTGTTACCCACGTCCCCCGGCGGCGGTGGCATGGTGATGCTGCAAATGACGGCGCCCTCCTGCCAGCAGCCCCGGGCCCCCTCCCCCTGCCAGCGGAAGCAGCCCGGCCACAAACACCCGGGCCCCGATCACCAGCGCGGCCGCCGGCCCGCTGAGCTCCCCGCGCCGCCGGACAGCGCCCAGGTACAAACGCAGCACATGTGCATCAGACAATATCCAAAAAACAGCACTCATAAGATGGTATTAATAACCTTTTAATAACCTTATTGAGGTTGTCTTGCTCAGTGGACCGGACGTTTATGACTTGACAACGACAATTTCCAAATAATGTTAGATTAAATTATGAATTTGCTCAGGTAGCGTTCCGCCCATAGGACTATACAGTATGTGTCAGGAAGTTGAGACGCTCACAAGAAACCAATTTGAGAGGCAATTTATTTTGGTTGTCTGAGTCTGACAGTGACGCGAGAATTACCACATTTCTCCTGCGGGCGGGTTAAATGTGGTAGTAAACAGGCTCTGCAAATGAAGTGGCTGGCTCGGGCGTAGCCTGAAAATGAGGAGAAAATAGTCCCGAGCATTAGGCTGTAACGCTACATTAGCAGGTCGGACTCACGTGGATAGAACGGTACATTAAATCGACGACTTTGCGAAAGAGAGAAAGTGATCTTTTTGTTTTTGTGTGAATGAAAGTGTCTTGTTTTCTCCCCCCGTCCCCGTCCCCTCGACTCACCCCCCTCACCGCCGGTGTGTTGCGTGTAGAGCAGCCTGCCCTTGTCCCCGGCACTCACTCCCTCGCCAGGCCAGCCGCCCAGCGTCAAGGGCCTCCCATCAGGCATCTCGTCCATCCCTGTCATGGCCCGACACCCGCACCACCTCAGCCACCTCCACCACCACCCGCCGCTCCCTACAGCCTTCTGCCACAGTGGACAAGGTCAGAGACACACAGGCCAACTCACAGACCAATGGAAAAAGAAAACAAGTGGCTACTTACATATCAGGATAATCAAAACTTTTGAAGTTGTATTTTTCGCCTAAATCCTGTGTGTGCAAAGATTTTTCTATGAAGCATTTAATTATATTTAATAGAGAAGTTTTCATACAACAATGATTTAATTTGACCTAACAAAAATGTATTTTGTGGTTAATTTATTATCTACATGAGTACACATTATTACCTCCTCACTCGTCCTTTCTCAACATCCATTTAGCCAATTACATTCATGGAGAAGGTAGTTTCTGATTGGCTATAAACTGTTACTAGGGAGATACTGAAGCAGTGGTGAAGGGTAATTTGCCACACATGTATAGTTTATACAGTTTTGGTTACATATTTAATTTCATGAACCTTAATAAATAACCTTAATAATAAATCATTTTAGGTTAGTTTGTACTTTTGTTAACTTGCATCCAAGTGGCTTACTAAACTTAGCTAACTTAGTTGGCTAACTTGATAATCAAAGAACATTAACTTTTTTAACTCAGTACTACAAGTAAGAGTAGTTTTATATTTATATTGCGAACATTAGCTGACTATGTAGCGCAGTATATTATTTCTTGCCTCAAATTATTATTTATTTATTTATTTAATTAAATTTCTAAAATGTAATTCTCCAAATGTGTCATAGTTCGCTCAGGATTTCAGGCACAAATCTTCCTCCGTACAAACTCAAAATAGATGTTCTTCATCTTCTTGTATTTAATGAACTGAAACTCAACAGCTTGTGATAACTTTTCTGTGTGGGCTGTGACTTCTAGGTGAAACACACTACTCTCTACTGGGCCAGCCTCTGCAGTTCAAACCCTCCATCAGACCTCCGCTGATCCACACGGCCCACATGGTGGCCAAACACCAGGTCAGGCGCACATGAAATAATAATGTTACAATAGTCTCCCATCAGTTAAAAATACATTTCCCTCCACAGATAACCTCACTGGTTTCCTCTTGTCTCCTCAGGGTCCACTGGGGGTTTGGCGTAGTGGTCACGGGAGGAAGGCCGGCAGAAAACCTCTGTCTTCAGATCTCAGTGTAGGTGAAGCAGGTAATAGGAAGTCCAGAGGGAGGCTTGAGTTTAGTGAACCTCCAGCAAACGGTGGCCATCAAATTTGACATTTCCTTTGCAGAAAGAAGCACAAAAGGGATTTCTATATTGCTAGAAATAAAAAGTCAAGGAGTGAAGCATCATGTTTTAGATGTCAATCAGAATAGGAAACTTGCGTTGAGATTCCGTCACGTGATAAACTCAGCTGCTGTGTCGTCTATTTAGCAGATTAGCTGAAATAAAGTCAGTTTTTATTTTTTATCAAAATGTGCTTGCTGCGCTCCCGCAGCTGCGAAGGAAAGCGTCCTGTTTGTGAATGTAAGCAGAATAAATTGACAGACGGGGCAGAATTCACACCTGGCTGTGGAACCTGCAGCCCCGGCGGTATTTGTGCCGAGAGAAAGAAAAGTGCTGATTATTTAGAATGTGGCGTTGTGGTTTTTTGCACTTGTCGAGGTATTTTATTTTATTATTTTTTATGCATTATTCAGGTGCTTTTGTCAACAATCCCAAATGTACACTCAAAAAGAAAGGAGGGGAGGGGGGCGAAGGCGGTGTCGGTGGGAAGTTTAACACTACAGCGCTGCCTCTAAAATGTCACGCTGACTGGAAATAAGAAAAGAAAGCGTTATCTTTAAACTGACAATCACAGTTTCTTTAAGAACGTATTCAAGAAATGGTAAAAACTCCAATTTGCAGGATATTTCTGCCAGATATTTGTCTGAGCTACCCATAAAGCTCTAAAGCTGGCAGCAGCAGGTTATTGAAGCCTCCTGATGGTGCAGGTCTGACTTTACTCTTCAGCCATGACGGTTGTTTTATTTACTGGCTCCGCTGCTCACGGTGCCGTCTGTGTGTGTCTGTGTTGTGTGTCTGCAGTGAGCAGTCAGATCCTGGAAGTGACGGCGCCTCCGGAGGGGATCGGCTGCACAGACTCCCACCACCTCCTGGCAGAGCTCTGCAGAGGGGGCCAATTGATCCGGCGGCTGTCGGACCATCAGCCCCAGCTGCGTGGCGCACCCAGAGACGCTCCCGGCGGACGCCTGGCCTCGTCATACTCCGTCTTCGCCATGCTACCCCCAGATACGCAGCCCCGAGCGCCGCGCTCCACCACGGAGGCCCCGGGGGCCACCTCCGAACTCCGAACTAGCGCCAGACACAACGGGGAGCTGTGTGGCTCGGACGAGGCCGGCTCACAGCTGCTAAACATCCTCGGGGGCGTCTGAGGAACGCCACACGAACGCACATCCAACCACCTGCCTCTGCTGCCTCAGTCTGGACCTCCTCAGTTCAAGTCCCAGACTCTGTCCAAATCACACACACAAAAAAAACCGTATCAAATGTTTGAAGAATGAACATTCACTTTTATTTAATTTCTTTTAAGTTCATTTTATCTTTTTTCTGGCCGACGGGGCCCCGAGTTTGGTTTTGTTTGTGAAATGCGGCTGCTGAGCTGGCCCCTTTCTCTATTCTAAGAAAAGAAAATCTAGTTTGCTGTTCAAAAGTGAAAGTGTTCAGAGAGCAGGATTCCACTGTGGCTCTTTTGAAAGCAGGCGTACGAGCGTGACGGCGCCATATCGAGCTAAACGTTCACATAATCCACTCGTTTCTGGTTCGGGAATGTTTTTGTGCCCACCTAAGACACGTGAAATTGAAACTGAGCATTCATATCAAAAGTGTTTATATTTTATTGAACATTCATCAATAATTCCATCATCCGTGTCCTTAACCGCTGACTCATGACACAATGAGCGGCATTCATCTCCCGCCTCCCAACAACAATAACACACAGCGGCACTTGTACAATGTTGAGCCCATACAATAATAAACACTGAATAATGGATAATACTACCTGAATTATTGAAAGTCACTTTTATACACAGTGAATGTTGGATTTGCACTGAAGTGATGAAGAGATCTGATTGGTATCAGCCAGGGCCTGGATTCTTTTTTTCTTTTATCAACCCCCCCCCTCCCCTTCCCTCGTACCCGTTTGTTGCACTCGGCCAGGCCACTTTCTTTTATATATTTAATTAAAATGTTTATATGCACAAGGAAAATGCAATCGACTTTGTCACTACTTGGCTTCTTTTATTTTGTTGAGGGGCAGGGGGGGGATTTTATTTGTGTGACTCATGAGAGGTGTTCTGTGTCTGGTGTGGCTTTTCTTTTTCCTTTTCTTTTCTTTTTTTGGACTCTAATAAATGTTTGCACCACACGTGTTGTTTCCAATGCTGAACACAGTGATATGAAACTGAAGGTGTATTAAAACATATATATATATATATATATATATATATATATATATAAGATGTTCTGGAAAAAGCAACATGATGAGGCAACTTTTTGGGAAAATGTTGCAGAGATTATTTGCAGCCTAATTTACGCATGCATGCAATTAGCCATTGGGGGGAAAAGTGGGTGAATTATAAAGAAATGGAGACATCTAGAGGATAAAGTATGTTCCTACAGCATCACATGACACTGTGAAAGTGAAACTAAACACTATGCAGTTGACTTGTGGGTGTTTATAGCAACGGGTAGCAGTCAAAGACGCGCGTAATTTCCACGCGTAATGGAGACGGACGGCTTGGAGGAGAGGACCAGGACGGTGGTGGTGACCGGGGTGGCCGACCTGCTGACCCAAGACAGGATGGTCGACAAGCTGACTATTCATTTCCAAAGCAGGAGGAGCAGTGGAGGAGATGTGGAGGAGGTGAAGTATCCAACCAACATGGATGGAGTCGCTTTTGTCACTTTCCACAAAGCTGAAGGTAAATGGAGCATCTGTGTGTGTGTGTCTGTGTGTGTGTGTGGTTGCAGGAGGAGCATAATGCAAATAATACATGAACAATAAACAGGTTAATATCTGTTCATAGCCCCACAGTGTGTGCCTCTTTAGTTTATCTTTGCATAAAGTCACAGAGATGCACATAAACTAATACTCAGCCATCTTGGAAATCCACAGAATGGTCTATTTATGTGTTTTATTAGCTGTGACTGGAATGTGATGGCAGGACGTGAGGCCCAAGTTGAAGCAGTACATCTAAACCAACTGCAGCCATTGTTAGATGTGTCTTCTGTTGTGTGCTGTTAATTGGCTCCCATGGGAACTGCAATCCCTTCCCATGGGAGCCACTTAACTCAGTGTGTGGAGAGCTGAAGTGTAGATCAAACATTTATTTACATGAAGTGCTTCCTGGATGTATGCCCGGCTGTTGAGCAGGTTTATTTCGCCATTATATCATAGTCTCCATGACAACAGAGTGGCCTTACGAAGCAGTGCATTCTTTGTTTCACTAACCTTTGTTAGACACCTTCCGCAGTTTCAAATGTGGAAGTTTCTTCAGATCACCACTCCCTGAATGTTTACAGATGTTTTGCATTAATGATGCAAAACATCAGCAGCCGAGCGGAGATTGTAGCAGAACATAACGGTACTCTTGGCAGATGCAGAGAGGGTGGTGCGGAAGGAGCGGCATATCATGATGGACGACGAGTTTCCTACGAGCTTCATCATCACTGTGTTCCCCTTCACCAGAGATGTGAGTGCCGGCTTGGTTTTAAAAAAGACTTACAATGACATTTTTCACAGATGATGTAAGATATTTCATTTGGATGTGTTCTTGTGCTGCAGGTGTTTTTGTACGTCCCCAGCGCTACGGTCGACCTCTCCGTATTTGGCACAGATCAGATTTCACTGATCCAGAGTCTGCGGTCAACTCACAGGTCGCTGCGGTTCCGGACTTCCCTCCAGCAGATGAAAGCCACCATTGAGGGGCCTTTCTCTGCCGTCCAGGCCCTGAGACAGGACCTCATCCTCAGGGCCGGCCTGCTCAAATCCGACGGAGTATCTGCCCGAGCTGCTACCACCAAACTGAGAGAAACCACCTTTAATCCGAGGGTGATATCTCACCGCGAGGTTGTCGGCTCCGTAAGCCGCGGCGGTTCTGAAGCTAAGCCGGGGCCAGGGAGCTCAAACTGCTTATCGACGCCGCCGCAGACCACAGGTGAGGCAGCAGGATCCCAAAGCCCGCTCTCGAATGGGAAAAAAACTGGAAACCACTCCCCGAGGCAAAAAGCTTCTCAGGAGAGTTTGGCCGTCTGGAGCTTCGACGACACACACGGCGACGGAGAAGAAAAGAAGAGGAATCGGTCCAGGCTGGAAACGCCCAGAGAAAAGAGGACAGAGGGAGCAAAGTCCAAGCCCAGACAAGTACTGAAGGCAGGTACTAGTTCTTCCTCATCAGGCCTTGACCTGCAACTAGCAGAGGACATCTCAGCAAAACAGCCAGTAGACGGCTATTCAGAAAAACACAAAAGACCAGACAGGATCAGAGGAGAGAATCCGATGGACTATCTGAAGGATCGAGATCAGAGTAGATCAGACGGCACTGCTAAGATCCCCCCGACCAAATATGTCTCAACATCCTACAAAAGCGATACGTTGGACACAGAGAAGCTGTCTGCAGTCAGCCCGGAGGTCGAGGGGGACGAGTCCGTCTGGGTCGACTCCTACGCGTTCCGCTACATTGAAAAGTTTGAAAAGTGTGAGTTGGACAGCTGCTTGAGAGGCCTCGACGCACGGGTCATTCGCGAAAGCGCCGACCTCACACGGATATCGCTGACCGAGAGGGAGACCTCCAAGACGGGATCGAGGGTCCAGCAGGCGTCGGAGGCCCTCCAGCGTTTGGTGGCGTTTCAGGAGCTGATGTTAAGAGTTCATCAGATCGACTTTGATGAGCAGACCGAGAGACAGAAGCTGGTTGAAATCTGCCGTGATGTGAATGTGCTGTACCCGGACGTTCTTTACTTGCTGGAGGACTCTTGCGTCAAAGTCATCGGCCCCATGGTGTCAAGTCACCTGTTCTTTAAGAGGTTGGAGGAAAAAGTACTGGACTCAAAGACACTGAGAATGTAAAGGATGTGGCAAAAATAAAGGGATGTAGTTCCACCAATGACCACAGGGTGGTGCAGTTGCGCTGCGTGTCACAAAGGCCTAAACAACATAATCAACATGACAGCCTCGGTTTCATGTTCCTGTTACACTCACACAGTTATTTTTTATTTTTGCAGCTTAAAATGACATCTATAGAAATGACTAACACATACATAATCACATGTTTGTGTCATTTACTCAGACAACTCAGTTTAGTTCTCCTATTAGATGAACATTTTTTGATGCTTTTGCTTTCCCTTCGTCTCTATGGTGAAGCCTCCTCTTCTGTTTAATAATTAGGCTTTTAAACAACCGGTGTTAATCCGAATGATTGTCCTCACAGCAGTAGGGACAAGGCTTAATTAACCTCCTCACGTCTTAATCACAAAAGATAATTAAAAGCAAAAATGACGGACGACAACTTGTCTCACATAATCTCGCCTTCCTACACACTTGTCTAGAGATTAATTAATAATTTATTGACAATAAATCATTTGATTTGAAGTCTGTTGTTTTATTTTTTACATGTCATGGCAGACGGACCAAGAAAAAAAGTGAACATATATTTTATTACAGGATCAAATTTGAGGCTGATTAAAAATGTAAATTCCCTATTTTGAGGCTTTGCTTTTTGAGGCTTTCCCACTGGAGTTCTGCTGTGATTGGAATGGTGTCCCAGCGTTGGACAGTAGGGGGCGGTGTGGCGCTTTCTCCTGCATGCTGAACCGGTTACATAGAGAGAGGCTGTAGCTGCCACAGTCCTGCTCAGTGAAACCATTATGGAGGCCGGGTTTGGCAAGCCGGGTGCAGATTGGCAGGCAAATGATGTCAGTTGGACGTCCCATTATACACACACACACACACACACACACACACACACACACACACACACTACACACACACACACACACACACACACACCTTCTCCAAGGGAAATACTGATCCGTACATGTGATGTGTGAAGATGCTCAGTTAAATTTTTTCTCTCTCTCTCTCTGCGATTATTCAAATGAGCTCGCTCCACAGCCTCGATAATTGATTCATTATGTAAAAATAAGCCACACAACGGTAATGAACACACACAAACATAGACAATCACTCATCTCCCAGACACACACACACACACACACACACTCTGGGTTGTTACCATAGGAACATAGTGGAAGAGGTTGGCGAGCTGCAGCGCGGGCGTCGTCAGGGGGGAAGCTCTCCAAACACAATGAAAACATCCAGGGAGGATGGAGGAATTACATTACAGCAGGAGAACCCTTCATCTTAACACCCTGATCTCTCTGCTGCCCCCTTTCATGGCACTCCTTCAACAATTACCCATCATTTGGGTGGGGGCCGGAGTCCATTGTGGTAAAATGGAGAGGAGGGGTCAACAGGCAGAAAGCGTGAATTTGTTTTCCCGGTCGTCCATTACGTCTCTTTTCATCCTCCTCCTCATTATGCGTAACGTATAATTAGGTAATTGCGTTTTTGAATAATAACGCGGATGACTTTCGTGATGGAGGTCAAAAACAGCAGCGGTGCCAGGAAAGGGATGTTTTTCCCTGGGGGGGGGGGGTTAGGTCTGCTGTGGATCAAAGCTGTGATTGGACCATGGGAGGATTACTGGTCGGGCCTACCGGGCACAGGTCGTAGTGGTCTGACAGTTCTTATTGGGAAGTAAAGCAAACGTGAACAAAGAGACAAAACAACAACTATGAAGAGATGCAGAATGCATACAGAGACACAAAACAACAGAGATGCTAAACGACTACAAAGACACAACATGCATACAAAGAGATTCAAAACAACCAAACAGATATGCAAAACGACCGCAAAGAGGTGCAAAACGAGCATAAAGAGACACAAAATAACCACAAAGGGACCAAAAATAATCACAAAGAGATTTAAAACAACCACAATGAGACACAAGATAACCAAAAAGAGACATAAATCAACTACAAAGGGATGCAACATTCATACAGACAGAAGCAAAATGACTGCAGTGACACAAAACACATAGAAATAGTCTCTAAACAACCACAAAAAAATGCACAACAACAACAACAACAGTAAAACCTAAAACCTTTGTGGATTGTACGGTGCTCATCACCACCTGACCACCTATTGTTTCATTTTGAGTGTGTATGCTCGTGCTATCATGTCCAGGCACACACACACACACACACCTTGGAGGTCAGAGGTCGCGCAGACAGCCAGCCAGCCTCTGCGTCACATTCTTTCACAGAGAGGAATGGCGGCCTCCGGCTGATGGATGGTCTTCTCCAGGAGACGGCGACGCGTGTGTGCGCATGTTGCGGCCACAAAATTGCATCTTAATGACTCTCTTTACAGATCATCAACCCGCCCGGGAGGGGTAAAGTGGGTGGTAATATGAGTTATACCCCCACCCACCTCCACCCCCTAAATGCGGTTTGGGTATTAGGGAGTTGTGATGTTGTGATGGAAGAGCCTTGTAGGAGAAATTGGGGGCAACGGACCAAGAAAACAGTTTGTGTGTTTGTGTGTGTTTGTGTGTTAGCTGTGGGAGGAAAAAAAAAACTGAATGTTGTTTAATTGGTCTCGCAACTTATGACCCATAATGTAAACGACGCGAATCCCCTCGAATTGTACAAACGTGACCCACGTGTGACTAATGATTAATGTTTAACTCTTCAGTGAATTCATCTCCTCTGCTGCTCTCTCACTTTCTTTTCCCAGATGCCCTTCAGAGAGTTTTCCCGCCTCTCCCAGTCACATGACCCTGCACACCTGTCCCTCATTCCTGTCGTCACACCTGCCTCTTGTTACCCCATTATCCCCACAGCACTCACACACACACATATATACATATATATATATATATATATATATATATATATATATATATATACCAGCCAAGAGGATGCCATTGTGGATCTGTTCTGAGGGGAAGAGTGATCATTTAAACAGTAAGGATCAACGGTTATCATTATCTTTTGTTGCTGCTATGTGAGTCTAGTTGATGATGCACAGATATTAAAACCCGACATTGCAATAAAAATGCGCCCCATCTGCTCGGCCTCACTTACCGAGCCGATCCAGGAAGTGTCGCTACAATTATCAGTCTCTCTCCCCCCTGATCGTTCCAAAAAACGCTCTCAGTCAGCGGGTCGTGAAGAAGTAACGCGTTTGCCTGTTAAACCGCAACACACGGATGCCACATGTGTACTCCCCTACCCTTGAGTTCGAACTATTACTTTGCACTTGGATATTTAAAGACAAGGGCCTCTGGATCTCATTCAAAGCCTTTTTGTGTTGGGAGGGCGATCCATGTGACTCTTTGTGGTTGAAAGTGATAGATTTCGCCCCAGACACGGGCTTAATGGGCCGAACTGCTTCGCTCGTACGCAGCTGGTCCCACAAAAATATCATATGATTGGTTATGCCGCCCCGTGGGAGAGCTTCTCAATTTCAGCCCTTGTCTCTCAGCTCCATTAGCTGAACAAAAAGACACCAGAGGAGGCACATATCTCCGGTGGCACCGCTCGGCGTCAGAAAATCTGTCCCTCTCTAGATTATTTCAGGCACTCTGTCTTATTTTTATGGAGGCGTCCCCGGGAGGCAGAATAGGTCTAATAATTGAGATTTGTGTGAAAAAGCACCTGTACGATTTAATGGCCCGCCGGACATTTTTTAAATTGAAGCCGCTGCAGAAAAAGGCATCGGTGGCACCATCTCGTGTTCTGTCCGCAATTTACGCACGCGGTACTGACCGTGATAGTTCCCCGGGTAGATAGTCAAATCTGTGACGCTGTAAAGGCTCAAATGTAACTGGCGCGGTGAGTTCACTGCATAGAATTGGAGCTTTTACCTTTTTTACATCTGAAATTAAACGTATTACAAAAAGAATCCTCATTTAATTCATAACTTAGACTCGGCTCTGTCCGGTAAAAACAGAAGTGACAGATGGAGGAGAGGTTTTTGAGAATACATCAGTGGCGCAGTGAGCTAACAGGATGTGCCAGCATGGGTGCGTTTGCACATGCAGGTGTGTGTTTGATGAGTGCATTTGTATGCTGTCGGCAGCTGAAATCAGCCGCGTGGGGAAGACGAATGGCGACGGCTTTAAGTGAAAATCTTAATGCTTGGACAAAGAACATAGATATGTCTCGAAAGGAGGAGGAAATTTCCCAACATGCCGGTTGGTTGAGACGGTCCAAGACAGTGGGCCACGGCTAAATATACCGGAATATACAGTAAACAGCATACACGTGTTCATTCAAAAAAGCACTTAGACAAAGTGTCTCCTCATCTCCGAACCAATAAAAAATAAATCCTAAGAGGCTGAATGCATACATGCTACCTAACCTCGAAAGAGAGAGAATACACACCGTTTTGATTAGCCCGACTGGAGTCTTTAAAAAGTCTCTAGGAAATGTCAGCAAAATCATCAAAGCGTCCGTCTCCTTCATAAAGCCCTGATCAAAGGCATTCCCGACATACTGCGCCCTCCGTGTCGTTAGCTCACGGGTAAAACGCGTCCGCATCTGCACAACATTATTGGTTTTTATGGGAGTTTTATAAGTGGAGGCAGACCGAAAATCGTAGAGACAAGTGACATTTCCCCTCCTCTTAACTGCAGCCCCCAGAGGCTTTGCAAATGTGTTGCGGGTACTTATGTACTTGATTTACAAGGAATTTCACTCTGTTTGCCTCCTAATATATGACATTAATGCATTTTCTCTTTTCATTACTGCATCTCTGCTCGGCATCAAAATGTCACTTTCTCACCAAAACTCAAATTCTTCCTTCTATACTTTGCAAATCTGTTTTAAAAAAGAATACTTTAAATCGTGCGTTGCATGTATCCATGTTTGCTTGCCTGCAGTCTTCTTCTCCATCACCGTTTTGGGCACGTTGTCATTCTTTTTTTGCATGTGCTCTTCAAACCATTGCTCCACAGCGCTACTAGTGGTCAGAAACCCAACAGCGTGCCTTTAATTTTATGTTAAGTGAAATGTAATTGATTGTATGCAGACATAGCATACTGTATGTATGTATATATATATGTATGTGTGTGTGTGTGTGTGTGTGTGTGTGTGTGTGTGTGTGTGTGTATGTGTGTGTGTGTGTGTATATATATATATATATGGCATTGATCATAATTATATGTGAGGTTGATTAAAATAGAATCGTATTTGCTTACACCTTATACATTGTGAAAACAATATGGTACATTATCAGAAAAAAATCATTCAATCTGGCTATGATTTAAAGGAAACATTTGTTTTTATTAAAGCTGTGAGCCAATCCGGCACTGCCTTCCTGTCCAATAAAACACTTGCATATATTATCATACTGTCTCACATATATGCAGACTGTTATTCTATTTCATAGACACTGCTATCCTCTTGACGATATATTCTTAATCTTACAAAAAACATAATTCTTTCCTAAAAACAATGTAATTATTTGCCATACACACCAATATTCTTTCTCACATATAATGGTGTGTGTGCAAGTAATCTCGTTAAAACAATTACCTTACAATAGAAGACTATGCACTACAGTCTACAGTGTTTTCATGTGTGGAATTACACACACACACACCTCCACCATCCCCATCTCACCCGCACACACCCACCCAATTCACAGCGGGATGCTCAGACCTTAGGCCACTTCAGTAGATCAAAGAGATGTTGGTATGAAACCCCCCCCCACCCTCAAACGCCGCCCCTCAAAAACCTCTAAATCCCAGCACCACAGTGGCTCAAAGTAACCCCACAACACACCTCCTGCTTTAAGTACTCTTTCCCCTTCAGGAAGCCCTAACAGAAGCCCCGAAAAAGACCCAGCTGTGGGAGAGAGGGTCAGCGTGCCCCCTTTGTGGGATATCCCAACGGTTATGAAATATATTCACTCTCATATCTGTGTGCAGGATCCTCATATTCCAACACTTAAAAGCACCCTCACAGATGCTGACACAATTGCACCTTCTGCTTCTACACCCACCCATTCCCCCGCTCCCAAAGTCCCGCCAACAGTTTGGGCAGCGTTACCGTTTGGCTTTGCACACTGCATCCTCGCCATGCCTGCTGCTGATTCCCAGTCCAAGGGTTTTGCCATAGGTTGCTGGGCAAGGGGGGCTCCAAAGATCACCACAGTGCTGACAAAGAGAAGGAGACTCGCGTTAAACCATTTCATTTTGACACAACAAGCGTTTGAATCAGGCGGTGCGACTCTGCTCAGGGTTTTTTTTAAAAAGCAGTTGATGGATGAGAAATTACTAATTAGATCAACAAGTAATTATCTTACCTATTTACTGAGTAAAAGTGACAAATATTTGCATGTTTTAGCTTCTCAAAGGTGAAGATTTCTCAGTTTTGTATAATTCTAAATTCTAAAATATTCATTAGCTGCACAAAAAAATTGTTCAAATACATTTTACATAAAGAAATACTGTCAATCCATAATGAGAATAATGGTTTAGTCCCAATATGGGCCTTTTTTTATATATACATATTATATAATATGCATATAAGCAAAGCACAGGTGTTACTAATATTATAAATAACAATGGTTCATTGTCCCAGTAAGCCATGATGATGCGACAGTCAGCAAGTATTTCTTATTTAAACCTGTGTTTTTCCTACTGTGACATGTCAAAAATGTTTGCTGTGAAAACTGCCTAATGAAGACTGATAAAAATGTAAGCAAACCATTTTTAAAAGTGTATAACTAAGTATTTAAAGATTTTAAGTCTGTTGACAGAGGTGGCATGTCAGACAGTCAACAGTTAACGAAGCACGGTGTACTTTAGCACACCATTGCCCTGTAGAGGCTCTCAAATCTCCCAGCAGCCACGTCTGGCACGTTCATATAGGTCTGGTGGTGAGTTAACACATATATGGGCCAGAGAGATGGCCTGGTTCTTAGCTATATATAGATAGAACCTGAAATATGTGGAATGGTTTGTTTTAGCGTGGATGTAGAGGCCTTATTTTGAGAGTTTTGATTTCTTAATTTGACATTCAAAAGTGTCAAAAAACAAGGTAATTCTGGTTAGTTTAGTAAAGCTCCCCTACCAAGAACTAGTCCAGCGTATAAACTCAGTATAAACTGACTTGGGTTATTTTATTACATTTTGGGCAGAGCCAGGCTAAGCGTTTTCCCCTGGCTCAGTCTTTATGCTAAGCTAAGGGGGACTGCCTGTTGTGTCCCCTTGGCCCGTTATTCCGAAGGTCCAGTAGTCCGAAAAATATAATCTGGGACAAAAAGCCCTTTGGTCCGACAGCCTTATCGGGAAAGCAAAAGCCTGTTGCTTCAAAGGCCCATTGCTCAGAAAATACAAACTGAAGCGCCTGGCTAATTATTATCAGACTCACATTTTCTGACATTCCTGGTAGCATTATTTTTAACCAACCATGGCCAAGATATTCTTACACTTAACCTAAATAATCTCCCTCCTCATGCCTAAACCTTACTAACCCACATAAGACAGAGGCAGAGGGGTGGGTTATGCATTCGCCTGTTTTCTGGATAACGGGCTGATGGACAAATGGGCTTTTGGTCCAAGGGAACATTTATCGTAGGCATTGTGTTGTCACCCATTGGTTTGTGGATTGCCTTTATGAAGCCTTGAGTTCGTCGTTTTGCCGTCGCCATCTTGGAATATGGCCGTCACCATGTAGGTTATTTTTGCAACCAATGAACGGAAGTTACCATATTTGAAATGCAGAGGAGTGATGTAGTGACGCCGGACACAGATCTGTTAGCAATAGAGAACTGTCAATCACAGTAAGCCCGCCTTAAAGCATACTCTGCTTTATGCTCTATTTTCCTTAAATGGACCATAAATTCCTAAATGAACATCATGCTGTAATGAAGAATACCTGAAACGAGCATTTCAAAAGATAAACTCTTGTTTAGAATGTTTACTGAGTGAGAAGTAGGCATCGGCTTTATTGGCAGAACCGGAATTGCTGCCTGGGTTAATGTTCAGGTTTTGTTTTAGTACAAGCGTCCAGGTAGCAGTGCAGCAGTAGCAGAGACAGCAGGAACTGTGGGTGGAGCCACAGCCACCCAAATTAACATTAAATGATTGATCTTGTGTGCTAAAGTAATTAACTGTCTTTGAGATGAGGAAAAACTGTTCATATCAGGTTTTGAAACCTCAGAAAAATTTGTTGCATGATACTGGTCATGCATTTAGAAATACAATCAGCTGCTGTCTGTCATTAACAGCTGAGGACCTCTGATATAGCAGCCAGGGGGCACATTATATCAGCTGAAAGCAATGAAAGAACACATCCAAACCCTACCATCATGTCAACATTAACATCAGTCAATGGCAATTAATATTTCAAAGCTTTTCATCAGACCCACATTGGCGACAGCAGTGGTTGCATTATCTTTCTTTCGCCTTTTGTGCATTTGATATCTGAGGGGCAAATTTCAGACCCCACATTAAAAATCATCCCAACGCATATGGAGCCCCTCATTTATCATTACTATGATAAGAGCTGGATGACACCGGAAGGCTGTCAACCTCATCTCCACCTCACACGTCACTCGCACACAAACACACTCCGCCAGATCTGGATCGCCCCTGTGATGTGATTTGACTCATCGCCATGACTGTGGTGGGTCTGCACGGTTGTTAAATAAAACGAAAACCACATCCTCGCTCAGCAGCCGCACATTTCCGAGGATCGTGAGGGATTATCCAGCAGCCACTGGTTTGGATCACAGACTACATGACTGCAAAATACAGCCAGAGAACCGGGGTGAACTAGGCAGTGTTCATTTCGTTAAACGAAAAATAACCTTTTTTTGCATGGCGAGATAAAAATAAAGAACCTGTGATAACAAAAACTACAATTACAAGTTTCATGAAAGATTTTAACCAAATAATATTGTGAATGATGGACTAATGGACAAAAAGCACACATACGTGCATCCGCAAAATCACACACATAGTGGATTTAGCTTCTTTTTAGCTCACATTTCAATAACGTTATCTCTGTAAGTAGCTTTAGCTAACGTTACCACTTCCTGGAACTAACAAAGTAACTATTTACAAACTAAACGCATTAACAATTCCACCATAAAATTGCAAACTGCAAAAACAAGCAGGCTATAAAAATATAAGCTTGCGTTTTATAGAGCCACACAAGTGCGTAGGCGTAGCGTTGGCGTACTTCTGATCAGATTCAAACAGGTAGAATGGTTTAATACATTTTCCCACTGTCATTTAATGATTACACTCACAAATCCCGCTTTGTTCCCGTCATGTAACTGACAGATATGATTATTGTCCCATCATGTGGTTTTTATCTTGAGGAGATGCTAATGAAGACATAATTTCATGCGCCATTAAACCCCAAACACACACACACACACACACACACACACACACACACACACACACACACACACACACACACACACACACACACAACACACACACACACACACACACGCACATACTCAAACCTCCCTGAAGAATCAGGTCATCCCTGGAATGATTCATCCTTCAATCTATTAAACACACGCACAGACTGGACACATTCACTGTGCCTCATTACATCAGTGTGTATCCATGCCTGAACCGACCTAATGACTGACGGGAGACACTCCACAGACTTACTGTACTTTTCAAACGCGCCATTGACTTTTCTCCTCTGTCTTTGTGTGTGTTCCCGTCTTTGTGTGTGTGTGCCGTGCCCTCGCTGCCCTACAGTACATTCAGTGGAGGATATTAAGCTAATGGTTTATTAAAACAAAATGTCATGTGTTAGTAAGCCAATGGGGGCGGGGGGAGCCGACGCTTATTAGGATTCATTAGGGGGTTCCAGTCAGTTACCATTGTTTCATGCACTAGAAAACTCAGAATGTCATTGTGTAGATTTTTTTACCTGTTAGATGATGAAACATCTTGGCTCTGGTGCTCCGTGTTAACCTTTTATCTCATGTTTAGTGAAAGCAGGTGATTCATAAAATATTTGGTAAAACTTTGTATTCCAATGAAGGATATGGGCAGACTGTCCCTACATGTTATTACTCATAATTACTAGCAATAGAGATTACAATATAATAGCCCATCCTTAATAGAGTTTACATTAGAAAATGAACACGTCATTAATATGTAAAAACAGTTTTTGGCATTAATTTCTTTCTTTCCTTCACAAGAGCTTACGCCACTAAAAGAAAATGATTTGCTAAGAGGGTTCCTGGAAACAGGATGACACATTTCTCAAGACATTTAATACTAAAAGGAATTTTGGAAATGTTCCCGGTAGTGTTGAGCAATGTTCATGACGTTCCAATCCACATTTAATTTGTAAGAAAATACCAGAACAGACAAAGTGATGTACAATACAGTGATCACTTAAGTGATTTTACAATACAGTGAAAAATGGTGTGTTTTAAGTAATAACACAACAGTGACAGTGGGTTCTAAATAAAGCAATAGCTACACTTTTAGTTCTGGAAAATATCACTGTGGTGGTCAACAATAGTGATATCACCACAACTCTTTTTATTGTGAAACTTTGGCAATTTTTGGTGTTTTCATTTGGGGTTTACCGGTTTTATTCATGACTAGCTAGTCACAGACGCTACTGTAGTGTAACGCTAGTGCTCTTGTCCTGCTCTTAATTACATTACATTATTACATTACAGTGATTTATCAGATGCTTTTATCCAAAGAGACTTACAGGAAGTGTATTCAACATAGGTATTCAAGAGGACTACTAGTCACCAGAAGTCATAAGTGCATCTCCTTTCTTAAACAAGCATCTTAAAGCATAAACCAGAGCAAAAGTATAGTGCAGAAACAAACTAATACGAATACAATAAGTGCTACAAACTAATACGAATACAATAAGTGCAGCGAACTAATACGAATACAATAAGTGCTACAAACTAATTAAAATGTTTAAAGGGAAACATGCTGTTTGACAATATAGAGCTCAAATCTAAATGCTGTCTTTCTTACTGAAATATAAGCTAAATATCAGAACAGTCTTATTACAGTTGTCTTTGTCATACTTGATACTACTAGGGCCAACTTGCTCTGCACTGTAATACAAGAACAGTGCCATTGCTTTATTTCCATGACTTCCACATGTTTCAGCAAGTTGATGTTGACTTAAAAGCTCTGGCCTTTCAGTACGATATCATGTATGAGAAGTTATGTCTCTTTTATGGTGTCGCCTTGGCTGAATTACAGTAGCTCCTGTGATGTCATTGCTTTGATTGTTATTCTCCATGCAGATTACATTAAGGGACACCCTAATATAGTACAGTATGTCATGAAGGGTGACTCACTAGTGTGAAATAACATCTGTCCTTGTTCTGAAACTAGAGTACTTTCAGACTGAGGCCCTCCTGCTGCTGTCAGCCAAAGATCAAGGCTGAGAGCTGAGAGCAGTAAATCAGAATGCTGTGAGAGGTCAAACAACTCTCTGACATCTCGTTTTTAACTAAATGTATTTTATTTTACAGCGGCGCTTTGAAAATTTCATTCAAGTCATTAACAAAAAAAGCCATAGCCGTGATTTATGGACCGTGTAGACCGTTACAGACTGAGTAGAGATTATGTATATGTTATGGAATACTGTGTCTGTAAATCTTCTGGATGTTAATTACCTCCTTTTTTATGGGCACTAGGCCAAAAGAAAAAAAAAAGTCAATACCCGCATACAATTATAACCTATGCATTGATTTATTTTTAGAAAAGTTTTGGTCACAAGGAGACAAAGTCAACGCAAATCAATAAAAGCAGCAAATATAATCTACGACTCCCACGGCGCTTGTTTTTGAACAAAGAACAAAAAGTGACGTCCATTGCTATTTCCTCCCTGAACTGTCTGGAATCTGCCCTTAATTTCCCAGTCCCCGTGACTCACCGTCGAGGAAACCCCTCTCAAAAGTGAAACAAAGCGAGTGTGCGCCGCGTTTGCCCCGGCGGTAAATGTCAGCGCTCCGCTGATCGGATGCACGTCGACAGGGATAACTGAGGGGGCAGCATGCTGTCACGTCCGTCAGGGCAGAGCGGCCCAGTGACCTAGACTCCTCGCACAAACCTCCGGCACTGCTGGCCCGTTGGCTAAAAACCAAACCACTTCAATTTGCATTATTCGTTACTCACTCTTAAGCATCTTTGTGACCTGTTTGGAGAAACTGCCTTTAATCGTCATTTTCCAACAGTTACCGTACCTGTGATGCCTAAGGTTTATGGGAACCATTGCAACAAAGTCCCCTCATTCCGTACTCCAAAAAGCTTTTCAAAACACAAGAAATGACGTGTTCCCCTTCTGTGACCCAGACCTGAACTATGCTGAACTACCACAGATAACGTGTGCTTGCCTTTCAAAAACACACAGGGATGTGAGTTCATCACTGGAAACTACAGTGTTGCTGCCTATGAGGTACTTTCCGTATGAATAATTCAGATTATTTATAGCTTTAAAAATATCTGTGGCAGATTTAAAGTGTACTGTTTCCAACGCTCACCGCGCCAACACATTGGACTGCTTTAAGAAATGCTGCGAGGTAGACGTGTGCTGACCTAGTTGTGTAATAAAGCATTGCGGGAATACACACCAAGGTCATCCAGTATTCATCTCTCACAGTTTGTACGCCTTATATTTGTGTATTCATGCAAATGTAAGGCCGATGATTATTTTGTCATTTTAAATTGTATTTTCAGTCAGGGACTCAGATTCTATGTGCTGCAGTAGTAACATACATCCACAGAGCTACTAGAGATCCCTTCGCTTTCCAAGGGCATCTCTGCATTATTCTATATATGACGGTCAGTGGGGACGCTGGGTAGCTGCATACGTGGTTAAAGGGTTCCCAAAGGAGAGATGCAGTATTTGAGCTTATTGACGTTTCAGTCAAGGACACCTCAAGATCATCTCTGGAACCCAGCTGATGCTATAAGCTAAAACTGTTGCAAGTCTGAGTTTGAGTTCCACCAGTGAAAATCCACAAAAGATAAAAAAAAAGTGAAGTTTGGAGTAAGAATTGGGGGTAGTTTCCCTTGTGGAAATGTACAAGATGTTGACAGCAGCATCTGACCAGAAACAGGTGGTCCCCTCATTTCTATTCTGGGAGACATGTACAGTGTTTGAGCAACTGCACTTGTCTGCCAATTCCATTCACACAAAGACCCACTTTAATGTGGCCTGCGCTCTATGTTCTGGGTCCACTATGATGTCTATTTCAGCATCAATCATGCCGTAGATGCAGGGGGCAGGGAACCAATTTTTTTCATATTGATGCAAGACTCAATTGACTTCAGTAGACAACTGAGTAATGATGATTAATATTATAGCTTTCTCTTTACCAGACTCTTCTCTCAAACCTGAAATGCTTAGGTAAGTTTATACCTTTTCTCTTTGGTTTGCTGCAAGAGATTTGGGGAAAAAATGAGACATGGCAAGATTAAGGGAACAAGAACAGATTAACACACAAAATTAAATAACTCCTTAATGCGTAACAGATTGATGCTATCTTTTATATAAATGGGTGAAATTTCCCTTTAAGATGCTTCTGCACAGTCTCACTTTGGCCCAAATGTGTGGCTGCACCCAAGTGAGATTGGCAACGCTGCCGGCTATGGCAGAATGCAGCACACACACACACACACACACACACACACACACACACACACACACACACACACACACACACACACACACACACACACACACACACACACACACACACACACACACACACACACATAGGCAGCCAGCCTGGAAACTAGAGGGGAAAGAAAACTGGAGAAGGGCACAAGGGCACAGTGTGCAAACACCTCAGCTAATGTGGTTTTGTTCACTGTCTCCTCTGCTGTGTCTGTTTCAATCTCAGTAAGCTGCATTTATTTGAACATGAAGAAATATATCAGAGGAAGGATATCGGTTTAGCAAGAGAGCATGTTTTCTTTTTATATCACATAAATACACAAAAACAAAAAGCACAAAGGTGCTGTTTTTGCAACACATGCAGGTAAAATCTCCATAATCTTCTGATTCAGCCAGAATGTGAATGAGGTCAAATGCATACGCTACAAAGACTGCAGCCAAATAGGAGAGCTATAATGTGTAAAATCCCCCCGTCCCTTTTCTCCTGGCAGCGTTGAGTCCTGGAGGCAGAGCTCCCACACAACAGACGGGACTCCCACCACACAGCCTGCAGGGTGGAGCTGTCTCACTGTAAAGGAGAAAACGCTGCCAGCAACACACAGAGAGTCCAATCACTCCGTCACAGAGGGGAGAGCTGATGCAGAACGCTGCCGTTTTCCCATTTCTGTTAGAAAAGGAAAAAAAGCGGTCTTGCCGTGTGCCGAAACAAGGCCTTGAGACCAGAAGGGTGTCTGTTAGCACTCTGAAAAAAGATAGAAAAGCCTAATCATGCCCGACGGGAAATCTAAATTTTTTCCTTTTTACCCTTTTTTCTCTTTGTATTCTCATAAAGAGGAAAGCTAATATGTTTTTTCCGTCTGCGTACGCCACAATAAGTATGTGTATTATTCACCGATAATGAGGGGAACTACCAAAGCTGCTCACTAGAATGAGCAATCGCTTGTTACTGGGTTCACTGGGTTTATTGGTTTTCCAGATTTGATCACTCCTACAGAAAAAAACCTCCATGTGTGCGAGTCAATCAATACCTGCTCACAGGGGCCAGAGGGCTCATTCTTCTTAGGAATCGAGTGAAATAAGAAGGATGACGGTAATAAGGCGTATGGCTGCATCACTTTGCGATAACTTGGGAGTTAAGGGGAGCCTTTATTTACATGGTTACAGCAGAAACAATATTAAAACACTTTTTTTAAATTGAAACTGACACAATCAGCATATAATCTAAAGTATAGGGAATATATTAACGAGTGAATTATTCTTCCCAGTGGTAAGCAGTGCTACACTTTTAATGATCTTAAAAGAAAAGACACGACATGTGATCAGCAAGCTTCTGTTAACAAGTCTGATATGAAACACGTTATTAAAAAATATACATTTTCCCAACTACATTCTCCCAAAATATTTATGTCATGTCATAAATATTTACTCCTTCTTTGTCCTACGCCTGTGTACATGACAATATTGGGGAATTCCTCAATTAAAAAAGTTGTATATTCTAAAAAATATAGATATTACTTATAGAATATGACCATACATAAAACAAGCCAGTTTTAGGGGTTTCGTTGTAACAAATAAAAAGAAAAGAAATATGCTAAAACGTCAGCTTACTCAGCATTGAGTAATTTAGATTTTTGCGTATTAGAATTAATTCAAAGAAAGCTATCTAATCAAGAGCATATGTTATAATGACGTATACGTTACTGAGTAAAATGCAATTTAAAAGCAATAGTTTATGTTAAATATTAAGCTAACAAAACAACAAACAAACTAATTTCCATTCTATGACAATTTCTATATTTGTACGACATTTCTATGACTAAATTATGGTTCACTCTTCGGTAATCTTCCTTAAACTGAATGCTAACTGTAGTTAGGAGGTTTTGTTTACAGCAAACAATCTAGAAGCATTATGAGTTTACTTTCAAAATTGTGGCATTTTTTAATTCATTTTTACATAGCAAAGCAGTAAAGAAAGACGAACTCCCTTCCTAGTATTATAATGATACATATCATCTCTTTTAAATCACTTCTTAAAACACATTTTTACAGAATGGCTTTTATGTGATGTCGTCGTTTTAATGTTTCATTTTCATTTGGTCTTAGTATTTTATATTCGTTTGCTATATTTTACCTATTTCACTTGATTTTTTTAAAATTTATTTTGTTGGTTTATTTGATTGTCACTTGTTATTTCATTTAGTTTAGTTTTATCCTAACCATTGTTCTTAATGTTTCTTCTATTGCACTGTTTTGCTGCCTTGTCTGTCCAAACACTTTGTAAACTTTGTTTTTAAAAGTTATTATTATTATTATTATTTATTATCATTATTATCAGCCATGTTAATGACTTTCTTTGTTTAGTTTTATCCTAACCATTGTTCTTAATGTTTCTTCTATTGCACTGTTTTAAGAGATAAGATAAGATAAGATAAGATAATCCTTTATTAGTCCCATGTTAAAATTTGCAGGCTTACAGCAGCATTGTTCTTAATGTTTCATTGCACAAGAGACATAGTAAAGAAAGACAAGATAAAAATGAAAAATGAAAAATAAAAAATAAAAATAAAAAAACAAGTATTATAAATAAGCAATAAAAACAGTAGAAAAACACAATTTTGCTGCCTTGTCTGTCCAAACACTTTGTAAACTTTGTTTTTAAAAGTTATTATTATTATTATTATTATTATTATTATTATTATTATTATTATTATTATTTATTATCATTATTATCAGCCATGTTAATGACTTTCTTTGTTTAGTTTTATCCTAACCATTGTTCTTAATGTTTCTTCTATTGCACTGTTTTGCAAACTTTGTTTTTAAAAGTTATTATTATTATTATTATTATTATTATTATTATTATTATTTATTATCATTATTATCAGCCATGTTAATGACTTTCTTTGTTTAGTTTTATCCTAACCATTGTTCTTAATGTTTCTTCTATTGCACTGTTTTGCTGCACTTTGCAAACTTTGTTTTTAAAATTATTATTATTATTATTATTTATTATCATTATTATTATTATTATTTATTATCATTATTATCAGCCATGTTAATGACTTTCTTTGTTTAGTTTTATCCTAACCATTGTTCTTAATGTTTCTTCTATTGCACTGTTTTGCTGCACTTTGCAAACTTTGTTTTTAAAAGTTATTATTATTATTATTTATTATCATTGAAGAGTATGTCATGTAGGAGTTGTGGTCGTCCAAACGGGGGCGCACTGTATGGAGGAGGGATGGAGGGAGGAGGGATGGGGGAGGAGGTGGGAGGAGAGCCTCGGCTGCCATTGGCTCCATACGACCTTATAAATACAAGCAAATGGCTTTTACCGGCTCAGAGACACCGGAGACCCCGGACTGAGGACAGCACAAGCAGGCATGCGGGATTTTGGACTTTTCTACCTTTTATTGCGTGTTTGAAAACCAATGAAGGACAGACGGTCGTGTCAGAAAGTATCTCTGATATCCAGCATGGATCCCAGTCAGAGTGTGAAGTGTAAGATAGTGGTGGTGGGAGACAGCCAGTGCGGGAAGACAGCCCTGCTTCATGTGTTCGCCAAGGACTGCTTCCCAGAGGTGAGAGGATGAGGATGATGAGATGAGGATGATGATGATGAAGCTGGCTCTATTAATGTGGGAATGGATGTGTCAGATGGGCATGCATTGAATAAGATAAGATAAGATAATCCTTTATTATTACAGGATTACAGCAGCATAGCTTTTATATTTCTATCTTTATTTTGTTGTATAGTATGTGTATTTATTGTCTGTGTAGTTGTATAGTATGTGTATTTATTGTCTGTGTAGTTGTATAGTATGTGTATTTATTGTCTGTGTAGTTGTATAGTATGTGTATTTATTGTCTGTGTAGTTGTATAGTATGTGTATTTATTGTCTGTGTAGTTGTATAGTATGTGTATTTATTGTCTGTGTCTGTGTAGTTGTATAGTATGTGTATTTATTGTCTGTGTAGTTGTATAGTATGTGTATTTATTGTCTGTGTAGTTGTATAGTATGTGTATTTATTGTCTGTGTAGTTGTATAGTATGTGTATTTATTGTCTGTGTCTGTGTAGTTGAGCTGCTGCAACACTTGAATTTCCCCATGGGGATCAATAAAGGAATATAATATTTATATATATATATATATATATATATATATACACAAGATATATAGTAAAATAAAAAACAAGTATTATAAATAAGCAATACAGTAAAGAATCCACAACAACTGAAATATTATATGTACAGACAGACACACTATTATAACTAATGTAACCTATATGATGCATGTATATGTGTGTTGTGGCTGTAATGCTTACATGAAATGCAGGCTTGTAGCATTATGCCAGTTGAAGTATTGGCTCTAGTTATTATAATGGTGTCATATTGTAGAATTAATACTCATTGCCAACCAAAAGTTAATGTGTTTTGTTTTTTTGGTGTTTCCTGCAGAGCTACGTCCCCACAGTGTTCGAAAACTACACAGCCAGCTTTGAAATCGACACGCAGAGGATTGAGCTCAGTTTGTGGGACACCTCAGGTAATTATGCCCCCCCGCCTTTCCCATCACCTCACCTCTTGTGTGCTTCATCTTCATTGCAAATTAATTCTGGTGAAATGTCCGGACATGTCGAAACATGCAGGTCACTTGCACAATTCCCACGTGACCCCTGTGCACACGCTCTCCTGCTGTTTGGAGATGTGCTGGGGGGTCAAATTGAATCCATGTTTGGCCATATCTTCATAAGTTGACATTGACGATGAGGTATTTCCCTATAAATGTCCAGATTGCGACACATAAAGAGGCCCAGGCTCTCATTTTGTAATAGCAAAATTAATCTGTGACCCATTTTAATCAACGAAACTGCATTAATCCTCTACTCATAGTCCAGAGTAGCTGATCCAACAAACCAGACTCGTTCCCGCCCCTCCTTTAAATTAGTAAAAGTGGCTCACCTTTTACCTACATAGCAACATTTTAGTGTTGCAATTCAGTGAGAAATGCATTAAAGTGCTTGATTTGATTTATGATTTCTTCCAGCTGAGGGAAAAGCCAAAGCAGAAAAAGAAAAAGATAATGACAGGCCGAACGGAGCGCTTATTCCTACATCTGGAGAACACACTTTGAAATTCTTCCCAATGTGGTTTTTCTTTTTTTTTCGGGGAAAGTTTTTGTGTTGTGCAACGCGTGTTCCCGGCTTTTTATCACTTGTTGGTTGGACTTTGTGTTCGGGGTCCAAAACCAGCTGCTGCGTCCCCCTCGTGTGTGCCTAAATGTGTGTGTGGGTAAACAAACCCACTTTCCCATCCATCAATCCCCGAGCAGTGAATAGCACAGCAGTCGGGCGTGAGCGAGGCGTATGTTGCGTGTGTGAGCATGTGGTGTGTGTGTGTGTTTGATGGGCGGGGACTAGCAGACAGCCAGCTGTTGCGGGTCTCTAGCCTGGAATTCCTGAGCGACGTTTGAGCAACTTTGGTCGAACTTTAAAGATCAGTGTGAAAACGAAGCAAAACCACAGAATCGGTTCACAGGTTTTGATTTTGCACACAATCAGCTGGGCCTCCTTTGAGCTGCGCAACGCACAGTTAGATGTTTGCTTCGGAGTAAGTCGCCCTCTTTCCCAAGCTCAGCAAGCTCGCGAAAACAAGGAGGTCGGGTTTCAAATTCTTTCACCCCTACAGACTGTGTGCGCTTTGGAAGAAGAAAATGAAAGTCGGCCAGAGTGAGAATTTAGTTTTATTGCGCTGTGTTGGCCGGCCGCCTGGAGCCATTTTTCTTTTTCTCTCTGCTTCATAAAACAGCGAGGGTTGGGTGTGGTGGAGGGGAGGGGGGGGCGCCGTTCCTATTAGATCAGTGGGTCTGAGATGGAGCCAGACCTCCCCCACCCAGCATGCACACACACTCACCCAGAGACTGATTGATATGGCCTTCGGCTTGACTGGTCTCTTTGTAGAGATAACCCATCGGCCGCAGCCAATCCAATCGATCCCCTTATCTCCTAAGGTGTGCTGGGGAGGGCTGTGTGTGACCCCAGCATGCACCGCAACAAAGACCAGGACGCACGGAAGAAGACAAACAATCCAACCCCCCCTCCTTCTCAAACACACACACCGTGGGGTGGTCTTTGTTCTGCAGTGACGAGTGGCCCTAATGAGATGGCTGCCGTGTGTTTTTAAAAGGGAGGGTGATGGGAGTAATTTAGGTCATTAAGGTAAATGCCTGCCTGTCGTATTGCCAACCATTTGTACCCCCCTCCCCCCTTCGGCTTGTCGGCGCTAGCTCTGCTTCCCAGGCCCCAGGGCGGGTCCCCGACGGGGGCCCTTTGATGCTTCGCACGTCTCTCACCAGCAGAGGAAGTGGTTTAATGCTGTCTGCCCGCATGTCTAAATGTGTTGCAAAGGTGTTTTTGCGTGCGAGGTAAACAGGAGGATAGGGAGACGGGGGGAAAGTAAACAGAACAACCCCTGTGGCCCCGAGGCCTCTCGCCTTTGGAGTTGGAATGAGCAAAAAATCCATCTCAGAACCTGCAGAGTAGGTAAGCTCAGGCAGAGGTGCTGCAGCTGGCAACTGTTTTCATTATTAAATGTCAGAAAAATGAAAGAAAATCTCACTTTCCCAAAGCCCAAGGTTATGTCTTTAAATAACAAAAAAGCAGCACATGCTTTTGGACAATTTAATGATTCTTAAACATGCATACAATCCTTTTTCGGCTGCCTGGGGGCACAACGAGCTGTAAACACAACACTGACAAACATTTGTTTTTGGTAAGATCTGCTTATTTACACATCCAGCAGAAAACGGGCAACATTTAGCATTTATTTAGGGTCATGTTTGTGGCAACATGATAGATAGGTCTAGTATTCACTCCTGTTTTGCTCTTGTTTGGTCTCCACCAACTCCCGAGGGAAAAATATTTTAGCTGCTAATTGTCCCATCATGTTCACCAGCTAGTCCCTAACTATCTGTCTGCTATTTGGTGGGTTATTCTAACTGAAATGCACATCTTATGATATTGATTTACTTTAAAAATGCTAGTCTTTAATTTTCTGTCGATCAACAAATCGTTTCAGCGCTAATCCCGGAATTTATTTAATCAGATGTGACACTTTCGCACTGGTGAAATACTTTTAAGATACTTATGTTGGAGTAGACTGCACATTCAGCTTAGTTCTTCAGAAATTAGGCATTTGTTCCTACATCCTAAGGCAGTTTGCCAAAGCCAGGAAGAACGAGAGCTTCAACTGCAAGGCATTTTTTTACATCAAGGACTCCCAAAGAGACCCACGTGTTGGACCCCATGGATCTCATTTGGTAATATTTATCTCGGGTAAACCTTGAGGGAAACTTCTTGTTGTGTTTTGTTTAGTGCTGATTTGAACGGCTGCCGACAAATCAAAAGACGACCCACTTTGAAACACAGGAAAAAAGTCAGATATCGTGGAGCCCAGGTTGTTGTTTACTTGTGAAGCTTCTACAGTGCATGTGCGGTTTTCCTTGTCACGCTGAACAGTTGAACTGTGGGACTTTTTTCATGCACTCCGTAAGCTCCTCCGCCGCTCACACAAACCGTGCCCCCTCCGCTCTCCGCGTCGGCGGCCATTGTTGCATCGGATCACATTTCTGGGCTCAGCGAATTGGAGCCGCATGTCTGGCATTCCTCAGACTAAAGGTTTCTACTTCCTCAGCCTACAAAGACCCCTATTGTACCCGGGTCGGGTTAGATCCTTGGCTGAGTGAAAGAGAAGTGGCGTGGCCCGCTAAAGCCCTACCTCGGTTCCAAAAGGGGGGAAATTGAATCACACTGGAATTTGCCGAGAGGGCCTTGAGCCAACGGTGGCGTTGCAGTGTATCAACTTGAGGACAGTGGAATTCTGGGGGAGATGAATAGACTTCCTCTGTGCTAATGCGTTGGAAGGGCTTTCTGTGTGATGTTACACCCGACATTAAAATCTGTGTCGGTCTTGACACTGAACACCTTGCACTCTTGGTCCCACCGTTCCTGTTTGAGTCCACAAGTTTCTGTATGTGTTCTAACTTGGATTCCTACTGGATTAACGCTGTGTTGTTGATTTGGTCTCGACCATCATTAACGCCCTTTTTAACCGGCTGTACCGTTCGTTACTTTTCACAACCTCTCTTAGCATTTTTTTTGTCCAATAAACTCGCAAAATGTCAACAAAAGGAAATATTCTTGCACCTGTTTATCTTCTTGAACAGAAAAATACAACCGTAAACCTTTTGAATTCAAGTCTCTCCCTTATAGTCAACTAACTCATCGTAAAACACACAAAAAGTAAAGACACCAAAACAGTCTTGGTTAGTGCTCCCCCTGTTCCAACAATCACCAACACTGGTTTGGTAGAAATAAACCCGTAATTCACAGTTACATGTGAAAATATACCAGGTCTTCGTGCAGTTCTTTCTCTTAATAAAATTACAAAAATCTCCCCGAAAAAACAACCTGTGATGTACTCAGCCAATTGCTGATCGCAGATATATATATATATATTTCTCCATCGCCCAACACTGTCTTACAGTATAGTAATGAATATTAATGTTATATCATAACTTAAATTATGCTAACTTATTGAATGGTAACATTTTCTATCATATTGTAATGTTGCATGGTAAAGAAACACATCTTATATCACATCATACATGTAAGCAATTAGATGGCTTTTTTCAAGTATTACATTGCAGTGTTTGCAGCAGCAGATATCTTGGTAACCACAGCAACAACAGCTGATGTTGGTTCAGGTTACTTCAGTTTAAATTGCTCTTTGTCTTCCTCTCTGTTTGCGTTGAATGCGTTTGCCTCGCGAGCGGTTACATATTGAGGCTCGATAATAGTGTGGGGGGATGGCTGGCCGTGCCTGTCGCTGTTTTGTTGTTTCCACAGGTGTCCCTGAAGGCGTAACGCCTGTCTCGGGGCACACACACACACACACACACACACACACACACACACACACACACACACACACACACACACACACACACGCTTCCCCCACCCCCTTCAGCTCAGTGAACTCAGCTATGTTAGCTATGCAGTAAATCAGCAGGCCTGCAGACCTGTTGCCAGACCGTACCTCCAGACTGTCGGGTCGCAGCTGGCTTACCTCAGGACTCTGTGTGTGTGTGTGTGTGGTGTGTGTGTGTGTCATGTGCGATAAAAGTACATTTCCATGTCTTTAAGCCGTTTTGTGTGAGGGCTTCCAACAGAAAACAAGATGTCTGAAACATCACAGAATTATTTAAGAACCGTATTCCAGACAGGCAACGACTGGAAAACTAGATTCTTTCGTCATTTCGATGGAAGTCAACAGAACATCTGTGGATTTGAATATTGAGTCACACTTACACGAATAGAGCAGGATGCATTTTTCAACTCGTTTCATGTGCATTAAGCGGGGCTTTTCATCCCAGCTGTTGAGGAAATCGGCTCATCAGGAAGGAAGAACATTATTCATTTTTTTTTTTTTTTTACATTTTGGAATAGTTTCTGCGTCGTCATGGAAAGACATTTAGTTATTCATCAGTGGGAAGTTTGGTATTGTGTCAGATTATGCTGTGTCCTCTCACGTCGTTGTGCATTCATTGGCTGTGAGCAAGACATAAGGGGGGATATGTTTAAGAGTAGGCGAGGGGGCGGGGGAGTGTGTGTTTAAAAGGACGGACAGGGTGTGTTTTCGTCCAGATTTAGAGATCCTGTGGGAGAACAATGACAGGAGCTAATTAGATGACAGTCACCAGGTCTTGTGTGTGTGTGTGTGTGTGTGTGTGTGTTAGCTATGGGATGTCCTCTTGTCTTTCCGCTTGGCAGGAAGATGACCTCAACGCGGTTACGACTCTGCTACAAACATCAAGCAAGAAAGAGAACGTCTCCAATTAAAACTCACTCGCATCTCAGATTAAACCATTAACAGACATGCAAATGTTGATCTCCTGTGTGCAGCTATAAATACTTAAATCTAAAGGTTAATTCAGAGGAATATGTGCAGAGCGGCACTGAAACCACACACACCCAGCCACTCAGATATGTGTGTCTCCCCCCTCCATCGGGTTGGTCAAAAGAATCAATTCATCGTAAAATGTCAACCCTTTCAGTCGCAGGGTCTTATTTTTCCAATGATTGGTTCCAGGCAGCGAGGGCTGGAAAAAAGAGGGAAAAAAAACCTTCAAACAATGCAATGCGGTCGTGATTGATTGCGAGACGGCTGTGGAAAATGGGGAATAAATTCTTGCAGGGGATCCCACATTCCTCCTAGCCCTTGCACTTCCTGTGCCGTGTCGATGATGGCTGCTCCGTCGGGGCCTTTTTTGTTTAGGTGGTGTCACCACCGGCATATACGCGTTGGAGTTGAACCTGCACAGCTGCAATTACCTTCATTGTATATGCTCTACTAAATGAGCAACCGGGACTCCCCTAACGTTACTTCTACATGTGCTACTTGGAGCGGCCAACAGGAACATTTAGATGATCTCTGATTCCTTTTTTTTTCCTTTTCTTTTTGAACGCTTTGTCAGACGTGACTTACCAGCAGTCATCACTAAATATTATTCAACATTTAAATGTATTCATTAGAGTAATGAAAATATAATTATAAGATAAGATAATCCTTTATTAGTCCCGCAGCGGGGAAATTTGCAGCACAGAAGTGTAGGTATTACTTAACTAAATGTGAGCTAAAGTTAATGTGTGGTATTCTAGTTAACACATTAATAAGTATTTGTCAGTGGCACAACCCTGTTCAAACAAAGAGCTTATGTCTAATAATAATTATCATACCATTGAAATATGACTTTGTTGCAATCAGTGGGTGTACAGTTTTCACAGTATTGTTTATTATCCCAGTTGGATGGAGCAATGACCTAACCAGCCCTCTCCCCAGGCTCAAACACTGGGAATGTATGATTGTGGACATAGATATGGTTCAGATTTCTGTGTGCAGCAGCGGCTCATTTATTGTGCACACATCAGCCAGCGTCATGCTTTGTTGTGCGAGGCCCGGGCCTGGAAGGAAGCGCGGATTGTATAAGCGGTGTCGTCTCCCATCCGGACTGTTTGGATTAGGAACACTAGATCCCTGATTGTGTATGTGTGTGTGTGCACGTGACAGTGCATTCCTGACTTTTCTCCACAGCAGTGTTTAGAAAGGACCTCCTAAGGGAGAACCTTCAGTTACCATAAACAAAATTCTCCAGATTTTTTGGCAGCCGTTTGTGTGTGTGGTCAGCTCCGGCTCGTCATGTGATCTTGACTCACCTTGACATGAGGTCCACCCTCGTCTCCCTCCCCCCTTCCTCCCCAGAGATGTTTCAGTCTGCTGGAGAGATGGGGCGTCTCCCTCACACATGGTTTTAGTTTTTCGAGCATGGGAGTCACTTCCTCGTTTTTTTCCGGGGAGGATTTCTTCACCAAGCGATCTCGCCGTAGTCAGCATATTTTCCCACTGATGCTGCATTATTTGTTTTTTTTTCTCTTGCTTGGTTGCTATGGATTATGGCTGAGCTGCAATCATGCCATATGAGAATAACTGTCAGAAATGCTTAGGAATTTAAAGTGATCATTTGGGTGTGTTCATTTGTTCAGAAAAATCCGTTTGTGGTTTTTCTGTAGATGTGGTATGGCCCCTCACTTCTATGCAGGTATTTCCTTTTCAGTAAAGAATTTAAGGCCCAGCAGGGATATAAGTTCCTTCTACCAACACAGTGTTGTTGTTAAGAGACCTACCATTACATCTGTTTCATGTGTGAATACTTTTTCATCATCTTTATTTTCTCTGTTTCAGGATCTCCGTACTACGACAACGTGAGGCCTCTATCCTACCCAGACTCGGACGCTGTCCTCATCTGTTTTGACATCAGCCGCCCTGAAACACTTGACAGCGTGCTGAAAAAGGTGAGGGTGCTCTGGACACGGGTTTTTATTTGAAGCCAATTGTCCAAAGCTATTTTTCTCTCCTGAAGGATTTGGCCCGGACAAAGGGAGAAGTTCTGATTGAATATTAGACCTGTGTTTATCCAAGTTTATTGAGCTTAAAAAAAACAATTGATGGGAAGAATAACATCATCATGAACGCTCAACATTTTTGTTTTGTTTCGGCTGGACTGGAGCCACGGCATCAGCGTTCTCTGTGACTTCTCAGAAGTAGACCTGCTTTGGTTCAAGAGGGCTTATGTTTTACCCATAGGCTGTATAAGTGGTGGCAGTCACTGTGACTTCACCTATTGGTTTGTAGACTGGAGTTTTAAAGCCTTAAGTTTGTATTTCGGCCGTCGCCATCTTGTTTTTTTGTCAACCAGACGTAAAACGAGAGGTTGGAGCAAGGGCATTTTAAGGCAACCGAGATGTAACGATTAATGGACGAAAGACCGGACAATGCTGTAGTAGCAATATATCGTTTTTAAGAGCACCCTAAGAGAAAAGGTTTGTTGCTCTCTACTCACACATAACTCAAAGAGCGATCATCGAGCCTTTGATAAGCTCAGTAGACGTCTTTTAGCCTCAAAACTCCAAACATTCCTCCACTGTAAAGTCTTTGATTTTGTCTGATCCGCTGACAAAGGCCAAGACTACAGTCAAGAGATTTTTCTGCAGCCTCAGTCACGACCGATCTTGTGATGTGAGGATGTAGTGTGACTAGAGGCTTGCCGGGTTAAATCCCCCGACGCGGCTGCTCTCCATCGACTGACTTTTTATCCGTGATGTAGCCACTATTTACTCAGACGGAGCCGCCAGTGGTTACCGTCTGATGACTGTGGTCGTGCTGGCTGACTCCCACATGTGAACCTAAAGCAGGACTTACAGCATCAGCCAGTCATCTGACCAGTGGAAGGCTTTGAAGGTTCTCAGAAAAAGGTTGCTAAAAATATTGAAACCATTGTTTTTGACAGTAAAAACACACCTGGCATGTGCTATTCTTTTGTAAGGAACTTCCTGTTAAGAGTGTTTCCTTGACGTTGCGTCAGTCGCAGGTCGTGTCTCGGACTATCTAGATTAGAATTAGCACTGGCTTTTTAGTCAAGTGGTGTTTGTGCAGACTGAAAGTGACGGACACATTGTACAGAACAACTTCCTCTTTGGACGTTGATGATCTTGATCCCCTGACCAGTCAGCCAGCCAGCCAGTCAGCCCTTAGGCACATTAGCCTCAGCTTAAATCCCCTTGAGAAATGCCATCGATCACAGGGCATTTATTGTTGTCCGGGAGGAAACATGGGGATTATTTGTAGTTCCTTCCCAGGGTTGAAAGTGCAAGGGGCTCCAGGAAGTGGCAGCTTTAACTTTTGCGCTTAAAGGAGATGTTGGGTGACACAATGGGATGTTGTGTCAGGTCATTCTGGAAAAACTTGCACATTTGACCATGTGGAAAATGGAGCAGAATATTCTTCTCATATTATTCCAGCAACAGTAGAAGACATTGTTTTTCTCTCTGAATGTTACATGACGCAAGCTTTTGTTTTCTTCCACAGTGGAAAGGGGAGATCCAGGAGTTTTGTCCGAACACAAAGATGCTACTGGTCGGCTGCAAGTCGGACCTGCGAACCGACCTGAACACACTGGTGGAGCTTTCCAACCACAGACAGACGCCAGTCTCATATGACCAGGTATGCCGATCGAAAGTGTTGTAAATGACACATTTTTCCTGGAATCATTCATGAATAATGACTCATTGTACTCCGCTTAAAGCCATGGCTGATCCCTAAGAGAGAATTTCCCGTCGTTCTACTTAACCTGACCCACAAACCCTTTATCCCGGTTGTGACCGCATTTTTCCTCTTCCTCATCAGGGTTCCAGCATGGCCAAGCAGATCTCGGCGCCCTACATCGAGTGCTCGGCCCAGCAGTCGGAGAACAGCGTCAGGGACATCTTCCACGTGGCCACGCTGGCCTGCATCAACAAGAACAACAAGAACGTCAAGCGCGGCAAGTCCCCTCGCGGCAACAAGAGGATTTCGCACATGCCCGGCAGGCCAGACTTGGCGGCCGTGGCCTCAGACCTGCGGAAGGACAAAGCCAAAAGTTGCTCGGTCATGTGACCAATCAGACTGAGGGGGATTGGACTGAGAACGAGGACGGGACACAGTGCGAGCAGGAAGCCGCGGGGCGACGCTCTCCCCTGCATGCTAAAAACCCCTCGTTTGTCTGGAAGGGGGTTTTATAAGCTTCAATTTGTGTACATCTCAACGCGTAGTAGCATCCCAACCCACGTGCCCCCCCCAACCCCCCCCCCAACCCACTGCCCTGCCAGAAGAGGAAGCTATCCGTCAGCGAGCTACCTGCTCAGGGAAGTGACCCGCTTCCTCCGGGGAGGACAAAGCGGACGCAGTCGAGGCTTTCCACACCCAACAGGAAATGAGCATGAGGGATGATGTCATTAGGAGACTCATTTTGTGAACGGAAGAGGGGTTTAAGAGCATGTGATCGTTTAGAGGAGAGCCAAAGGCGGCGATGGGTTGGGGTTTGCTGCCGTTTGTGCCGGATCAAAGACCCTTTTTTAGGGCTTAGTTTGGACCTGATTCACTCTCACCCCCCTCCCCGTTCCTGTAACTGTTAGACACTAGGAAGGGGAATTTCTCAGTGCTGCACAAAGGAAACCTGACTCTGTGTGTCCCATGTCTCTTTTGATATGTCGTCGGTATAATGTGAAGTCATTGGTGTATAGCCGCATCCTTGTTTTGTTTTAAACTCCACCCTGTTGAGTTTCAGCCATGAACAGCTGATCGAATCTTAAGTTAACAACCGCACGTTCGTAGCAATCGGACTGCCATTCCGTGGCCGTTGGTTTCACGTCTAAGGCCTACATATGCACAAGGAGAGATTCTTCGTGACTCCTTTTGTATCGTACTGGGGAGATCCTTAAGTCCATTTTATAAACAAATGCATTGTTAATTAGTGGATCTCTTTTGACATGAGAAAAATGCAAAATAACTCATTACACGTTTAAAAAACCCTTTAATGGACCCTTAATGGTTCGAAAAGCTTTGGTTGAAGTGAAAACGTGTCTAATTGTGTCAAATCGTCCTGCAGGCTTACAGCCGGTTTGAGCTATGAGTCATTTTCCCACCACACTTGAGGGAGGGAGTAGATGTGCGAGCAACAATTAAAGCTTGTTTATTAGACTCTGAAAAACATCAGAGCCCCTCTGCTTTGCATTTCCCTGAAATGTTCTGACACCGCTGTTGGGTAAAAAACCTCATAAAGGCCCTGTCACGCCAGCTAACCGTTTGGATCCCTCAATTAATTGTTAAAGTTGTTTTTCATTGCTTTTTACCATTTTAGAGACTGAATGACAAATTGGGAAAATAATCAGCAGATTAGCAGATAATTGAAACGGTCATTAGCACTACTTGATTGAATGTACCTAACTGGGAACAAAACGTTGGCGGCTGAGTCGTCAGCATAGAAAGAAAACAAAAAAAGAAGCTAATAGAGCTAAATTTGAGTTAGCTGGCTGGCTAGTGCGTTAGCGATTAGCTCACCCGCTACAGCAGCTCACCTTCTAGAACAACCAATATTGTGAAGATAAGGAAAAGTACTCTGCTGTTCCACTTTTCTGGTTTGACCCGGCCATCACTCGAACCGAATAATTTTATGTAAACAACAATTGGGCGTTAATTCGAAAACGAGCGACTCTTCTAAAGTCTTGAGAAACTGTGTTGTTTACACTGTAAAGTTGTTGTTTTTTCCCCTCCAAACAGTGCAATTAAGGAGGTGTTTGATATATCAAAAGTATTGATGCACTTTTAATGTAACTTCCCCCGATTTATCGTGTTCAAATGCCCACGCTGTAGAATTTGGCAGCCCAGTTGCCCATCTTGATTTGCTAATCTGTCGTCTCTTCCCCCCGTGTGCATTGTCATGTTTTCTTGAATGTTGATGTCACCTTCAGATGTCTTTGCCAATGTTGTTTGCCGCAATATTTATTGAATTATATATTTTCCCTTTAGAATAAATGCAAATGGAATTGAAGAGATATGCGTTTGCTGTTCATTGAGAAATAAAAACGTGTTTAAATTGTTAACTAAAAGGTGTAGTATTGCAATCGTGCAGTCTAAGAGCCATCACCCTCTGAATTCACTCACCGGTCTTCCATTTGACGAGATCCGATTGGGTTGAAGCAGCACAGTTTGTATTATTCTGACCATTGCGACATTGGGTTCCAACCAGATTTCACACTTTCCTCTTAAATGTAACAGTTCATGCTGACATCAAGTATATCATTTCTTCTCTTAAAATTGAATTCAGACAGATAAAAAAAAGCTTGAAATAATGTTCCATCAATTTTCAACGCATACAGTTGGTTTAAATTGCAAACAGGATCCACCCCCCTTCTTTTTTACATTTAATTTAGAGTCTAAATTTAGAACAAGAATTCCATCTACTTCACCTTAAAAGCACAAAAAGGTATTACATTTTACCAGTTTTCCCTCATCATTCGATTGGACTCATTGGGACAAAAGACACACCTGTGATGTGTTGTCATGATTGCACAGGTGCTGCCCATATAAGACCTGCTGGCTTCCTGATCTGTAACACTCAGACAAAGACCTGCAGCTCGGATATGAAGGTTGTTTTTTGCCTTTATTTGCTCTCCAACAAAAGCTTGTTTCCTGCACGGTACACAAAAATGTGTGTGTGTGTATATATATATATATATATATATATTTCCCAGTGGATTTATGTGTATAGCTGTTGGATTACTTTTGCCCTCATCCAGATTGTGTTTGTGCTGGTTTAGTGTGTTTAATGACCCAGCTAAATAGAGAGGAGCTTTGAGTTTGTGACAGCAAGGTTTATTGATGCCCGGGGCGGGGAATGAACTCCAGTCATGTCAACAATACTGTAAATCCCTGTTCTTTGTATATAGATCACTGAATTGGCTTTATTTCATTGTTGGTGATTCAACAAGCCTGTTTTTTTCAGTTCTTTGAGACTGGCTTAAAGGTTATATGGAGCTGTTGTTATAGCAACAAGTCCTTCAGGCAAAAGTGCAATTTATTTACTGTTAGCTGGATCAAGACTTTTCAGCCTGAACCTGCAGCCAGATACAAATGCACTATTCTCTATAAACATGGGATAAGATTTTGGTGTCCCAAGTGTTCTGGTTTACATTTGTAGTCCAAGTATTGACCAGTCATGGTCAAGCAGGTTTTCTTTGAATACAGGTAAACAGTCCGTGTGGAGGGCAAAAGAGAAGGAAAACAATGTCTGAAATTCAACCCGGAACCCATCAGCTAACGTCTTTACGGGTATTTAGCATTTTATTGGTTTAAAAATTAGCTTGATGGCTTGAAACAATATAGTCATACACAAGTTCTGAGATTTAGCAAATGCCCTAGTTGAAAAATTGTGAAATACCTTCTCTTGAAAAACCATAAAAATCTGTAAATACATTTGTCTCCTTTTCACAGTCGTTAGCTGAAAACACAGGGTAGAGGTTGACATTTTAAGACTAATATGAGTTAAAAAAAAAAGGATAACTGAAGAACCAATTCATGCGACAATGAAAGAGCAGGTTCATTTTAGCTAACATTACTTTAGCTTGGAGAATGGGGCCTGACTCGTTACTTGTCATGTACATTGGCAGGCACAAAAAAAAGTGTTGTGTTTACTGAACATACTGGGGGAAAAAACAGAATCACTGTAGATAGTTCATAATTTACGCAGCGCAGTTAACATTTCGCTCTACAGTGTTTTCTTTCAGAAAAACAAGCTGAACTTGAGTCCTGACCGTCTTGACATCCCAGTGAAAAGCAGGTTTTGTAGCAGCTGAATGGAACAAAACGCTCTCTGTGAGTCAGACTACATCGTCTCGTCTGCTCGAAAAGCTACAGTATTGCTGGCAGCAGACAATGCTGTACAGGCCTTGGTAAATTCCCGGGGGCTGCCGAGCATGCAAACTGCTTTTCCTCACACAGCAAGCCTATATATCACGGAATGACTTCATCACGTGTAAGGTCTGTGATGCATTAGGTTGTCGGGGGCAGGAAAACAGGGCTGTCAGGTGAAAAATAAATGTCAAAGATTAAAGATGCACAACTCTGCTTTTTATGGCTGCATGGAGGGAACTTTTTTTTACAAAGTAACATGCATTTATATTAGATTTAAGTCTAATTTGCAGTCTTAAGCGTAATTTCTTATGTTCCTTAAGAAGATTTTTCTTCTATAGTATATTCAAGTTTATTCTTTTCACTTGTCAAAGTTAAGGAAAAGTTCGAAATTTTGGGGAATGTGCTTATTCTTGTTCTGGCAACATAAGACTATGGCTGGCAGCCAGTTAGCATAACTTCACTGGAAACAGAGGAAACGGCTAGACTGTCTGGCTACCAGAACCTTTAAAGCTTGAAAAACCTAGCACCTAATTTAAATCATAACTCGTTTTTGGTCAGATTAAACAAACAGAATATGATTACTGTAATTAGTGAGCTTTGCGGTTCTGGTTGGCAGATTTTGTTACCTTTTGAATAAGGCTGGGCGGAAAAATCGATCATATAAAAATTGAGATTCTTATTTCTACGATTTTATTTCACTTTATCAATTTAAATGTATTTTTTTAACTAAAGAACAGAAATACAGATGGACAGTGAAAGCCAATCCATCCATCTTCCGTAACCTGCTTATCCAGTTAAGGGTCGCAGGGGTGCTGGAGCCGATCTCAGCTGTCAATGGTTGAAGGCAGGGTTCACCCTGGACAGGTCGCCAGTCTGTCACAGGGCTGACATATAGAGACAGACAACCACTCACACTCACATCCACACCTACGGGCAATTTAGAGTCTTCAATGAACCTAAGCTGCATGTCTTTGGACTGTGGGAGGAAGCTGCAGGGAGAACATGCAAACTCCACACAGAAGGTTGTCCAGCCCGGGAATTGAACCCGGGCCCCTCTTGCTGTGAGGCGACAGTGCTAACCACTACACCACCGTGCAGCCATGTGAAAGCCAATGCACAGATTTTTGTTAGAAAAAATATCCACATATGTGGGTTTTTATGAATGCTTGCACAGTGTGCTGCCAAATGGGGGAGCGTCTTATCAATTTGGTTTCTCAACACCATATATTTTACGAGAAACACAACAATGTGGTTTGCTCCCTCTGCTCACCCGTTAAAAATATGTTTTTTTATTAGGGCTGTACTAGTTATTTTTTTAGAGTCGTAGCTTCTATTGAGGTTTTTGTCTGAAGTTTTGAATGTCTGCAGTCATATTTTGTGAATAAAGTGATTCATTGCGTTTTTTGAAAGGCTTAACACCAACAAATATGGATTGAAGTCGGGTATTTTGTTAGATAAAAACATTCTAGTTGATGATTACATCTAAATTAGAATTGATTTCAAATTGGTAATCACTTTGAATCCCGAATAATTTTCGATTCCAATCGTGACCCCAAGTATTGCAATCAAATATCGAATCCTGAGATACTCAAAGATTCACACCCTTACTTTGGACAGGGTGGGGATAGTTGTTTATTCTGTTTCCAGTCTTTGTGTTAAGCTAAGCTAACAATTGCTTTATATTTGGTGTAAAGACATGAGAGTGGTTATAATGTTGGCAGCTACTTCTCAGTAAGAAAGCAAACAATTACATTTTCCTTTCAGTCTTAAGTGCTATCTGATGTTGTTCAAGCATTCATACAGTTCGGAGAACAATTTTCAGCAAAACAACCGCTGTAATCAGGTTTGAAGTCAGTCCTTTACTATTACACAGCAAAGGGCTTCTTCCTAGAGTAGGGTTTGCCTCTATTTTCACCAGAAACACAAGGGAGTGTACTCTGCTGTGCAAGATGTAGATCATATAACACTTTCTCCACCCGAATTATAGCCCCATAAACCAGAATGTCTGACATGTTGAGCATTTCAGTGACGGACACAACTAACTGGAAAAACCTGGTTTCTTGGCATTATTGCCTCCATAGTTGTTCATTTTCATACACACTCTGAAATGCATGAATGCAGCCGTTCATCACTATCTCTCTTTAGTAGACTGACACTTACCCTTAGAAAGAACACAACAGCTTTTTGGCCATTTAACCTTAATTCTACAGCCGGGTCCAGCCTGTAACGTTATTTGGGCTGACCCACATACTGTAATAAGTAAGGAATTCAACCAAAGCACAGCTCAGGTCTTAAACCCTCCCAACCGCGGTCTGCCCTGGCAAAGAATCAGTCTTTAGCAAGTCTGCAGTCCACCCTGTCCTCTCCAGTATGTGTCCCACAACGTCTCATTTTACACAGCCATGTTGTATAAGTATGGGAGGTGAAGTGAGCTAATCCATTGATTGCAGATGTGCTGTAAGTAATTTCCGCCGTTTTCCCAAGATTGTGTTCTTATGATTTGCAGCTGTTCAGATACACAAAGTATGTGTTTTAGGATTGCTAGTGTTGTGGCTTATAGGAATGGCAATGTTGGTTGGTCCGCCACATCCGGAAAGAAATATCTCAACAACTATTTCATGGATTGCTATGAAATTTGGAGCAGACATTCATCGTCCCCAGTGGAATCCTACTGACTTTGGGACTTCTTACTTTCCCTCTTTCAAAGCAATAAGGTTGACATTTTAGTCTCCACAACTATTTGAGTGACTGCTAAGGAATTTTGGTACAATGGGCATTGTCCCCGTAGAAGGACGAATCCTTGTGATTTGGTAATCCCCTGACTTTTATTCTGGCGCCACCAGCAGATCAAAGTTTTCACATATCTGATTGGCACACAGTTTTGTACAGTTATTCATGGTTCCCAGATGATCAATCCCACTGACTTTGGTTCTCCTCTGAAGTCATCTCTAGCACCACAACAATGTCGACATTTTTGGTTTTATATGAAACATCTTCACAACTAGTGGATTGACTGCTATGTAGTTTGTTTCAGACATTCATGCTCCTCACAGGGTGAATATCATGGCAAAGAGTAGCATAGCTGTAAACTCCTTAATGTTGCTTAGTATAAAAATCTCAGTCAAATAGACTGACACAGACATGCCTCACGCACACATACAGCAGTGACATTTATGTGAGAAAAATGTGACAAGAAGCCACTCCTATCTGGCTCATGGAAAGGTTGAGCTCCATTGTAGCATTTGGCAGCTCAGTCCCAAAAGACAAAGAATAGCCTGAAGAAAAGACAATTAGAGAATCTTGTCTTCATATTCTTTTGTTTACACCTGCCTTCCAGTCTTTTAATCTGACAAATGACTAACTGTGCACTTTGAAATGAGGCTGGAAGGTGTCCGACATTTAACAGGATGCCATTCCTCTTTTGACATTTTCTTTCAATTTCACACAAATAAGTGAATAAACTTTTTTTTAAAAAGCTAATGATTGCTTATTTGGCTTTGATTTATGAAAGGACAACTGTCCCGAGACTATTTTAAAGTATCACTTAGGAGTTCCCCCATGTGCAGTTTTGATAAATAGTTTTAATATTAAGCCCAATACCCTTTTTTCCCACTCTCCAGCGCAAAACAGAATAAACATCTTAATCCGTCTGCAGTAACAGACTTAGAGGGAGATGGAAACTATTCATCACCATCTTTATAGTTTATAGAAATCTCGATTAAGAAATAAGATTGCTTGGATGAACCGTTATGGCAAGAGCAACAACTCGATTGAGCGGGAGTGATCATCTATCACCTGCATATTGCTTTTTTGTGTGAGTTCGGCCGCCTGGAGTGGAGGCTGAGGTGGATGTGAGTTGTTATGCTTCACGCAAGCAGCTCCATAAAGCAGGTGTCACAATATCCTCACACACCCTTAAAGTCCCCTGAATGTAAAAGCAAGCTTTCCCCCCAAGTTGTGTGTGAGGGCAGCCGCTAACTTAACCCCCCCACACACACACACAAACACACACACAGTTTTCCATTCTCATACAGGACCAGCTGGGACGGACGCAGACTGGGAGCGTGCAGATCAATAGGTCTAAACCGGTGGTGCATTGCCCCCCCCCCACAACCAAAACCACAATCCGCCTGCCTCAGACAATCAGTCATGCACAGCTGTAAAATAGAGACGGGCTGAAAGCGAAACAATGGGCTCTTTTTTTTTTATTTTAAGAATAAGCTTTTGCTGGACCCGGGCCTGAAGGTCTTGAGAAAAGAGGATGAAGAGAAGAACGTGTTCCCTGTGGCTCTGAGGCGCACAGACGGCTTGAGCCCTAATGACAAGCCTTTGGTTCATTATGAATGAACTGGTGCAACATGGGAACCAAAAAAAAGTGGCTTAATCTAGGCAGAGTAACAGTGGAAACTTTGTATACAACAGTCTGAGAATGCTTCAACTAGAGGTTATGAAGCAAAAATAAGAATATTCTTTGGGGGGAAATGATAAAAAACATTTTTCTTCTAAAAATGGAGAGAAGATCAATGTAAAATGTATATTCTCAGTTGAAACGTAGCTACTAATATTAACTCAGTGTTCCAAAACTTGTTTTAAAATCTTCTCTATAACATTAAATATTCATGACTAAATAAGCAACAAGCAAAGTAAAAGTTTTAGATCCTTATTTTTAAGACTTTAAAGTAAACTTATAACATTTGCCACTTAACCAACTGGTCATACCAGACCAAATGGGGAGTTTTATTGCATATGAATTAAACTTTTAATTTTAAGGAAGAATAATGTGTTTTATTTTCTTTGAAAATACTTAAAAACTAAACATTTTCTACACAACATTTCTTGACATTGACTGACTGCTGCCCTCTATAGGGGATTGTGTTTGGAGCAGACTGTGGGAACAACAGGAAAAAGATTTTTAATGCTTCTTGGTGTAATGCTTCTGTGGTGAACTGCAGAGCAGCTGCCAAATCACCAGAAAAAGTTCCTGACTCATGTTTTATTGGATGCAGTTTGCTAGTGAGCTAGCAAGCGCCAGATTTCTCTGTGGATTTTGGCACCAATAGCTTTGACTACAAAGCTTAAAGCTGTTTTAACGTTTTGAAACTTGACGTTAAGTGCTTGAATTTCCACACAACAAATTTTTATATCCCGTTGAACTGGGTTCCCTCATCTCTCTCCATCATCCTCTCCTCTCCGGTCCGGTTTGCCATATGTCTGATCCTCACCGTGGACTCCATCCAGACCGCTGACCTCCTGCTTCACCTCCTCTCCTTGCCATCTGCTCCCCGGCTCGGCCTTTTTGGTCAGGAGCCAAGCTCAACACATGTTTGAGCATGTTGTCAGGAGAGAGTCCTCATCGCCTGCTTAAGCTCTTAATTTATCTCCTTCATAGCAGTAATATCAGTCCACATCATGTATGCTACAGTGGGCTGGAGCCAACGATCCAATGACGACTGGAGATACATGTTCTTCTGCCATAAAATGCAATTTCACTAACAATTTTACATCTAAATCCCGATTCCTATCAATTTGAGTATAATTTATCTTTACATTTTATTTGAAAAACTATGAAATTAGCTCTGTTTTCATTACAAAGAAATATATGCCTGTAGTTTTGTATTTCTTTGGTCAAACACCAATTTATTAAAAGTCTTCCCATCTGCTTATCAAGTGACCCAATGCAAATAAATGTATTCTAGCCACGGTTGCTCCATTGCTTTTGGATAGATGGCCATGAAACTTGGCTCAGGCATTTTAATTACTTTGAAGTTTTCTTCAGACACCATCAATGGGTCATTATGTCAATTTGACTTTGGTTTACCACCATTAAACTAATGGCATTCCCATCAGCCTCAGCTATACGTAGTGTTTAGTGCTTATCAGCAAATGTTAGCATGCTCACATGGTAAACTAAGATAGTAAACATGGTTAACATTGTACCTGCTCAAAATCAGTACGTTAACATTGTCATAACATTCCCACTCTGTATGTCTGGCGATAACATTTAGTTTTGCAAATATATAAATATAATAAGTCTTAAAGGGCCCCATCTGCTTATCGAGTGATTTCATGTGGGGCTCCGACCTCAAGGTTGAGACCTGAAGGAACTGAGCGCTAAAAAATAAAATATGACATACGTTTTTAAGTCTATATATATATATATATATATATATATAAATATCTTTTTTTATTAAGTATAATTCAAGTGCACTACCAGTTTACCCCAAGTCGGCCTCAGATTTGCTTAGACAACAATAACTGTGATCAGTCATTATGGGATGACTGTGTTTTCCCCGATACATTTCCGACACCGGTGGAAGGTTTTGTTAATGACGACAACGTTTTACTTCTACTGTGATTCAAAGAATGTAAACAAGATTAATTCATGTAAAATATTGGACAGCAGTTTTGTCGCTTCATTAGCTAGACAAATGTGGACTTTATGATTGAACCAGCAAAGCCATTTGCACCCCCTCTTCTTCTCTTCTTTCCATCTTTCTAACCAGCCTCTCCTTCGGGCTTTAACCTCATTAACCTCAGCCATCACCACTTCCTGTCCAGCGCCTTTGGCCCACACACGCACACACACTTGGGCCACAACTAATCCAAATTCCAGCCGTTCTCAATGAAGCATTAACGCCTCTGAGAGGGTGTTTGTTTATCTATTAGTTCATTAACAGTATCTCCATGAGCCGAGGACCCCCCCTAAAGATTAGAGAAACCGGAGCATCGCAAAATTACTTTGTGTGTGTGAGACACAGAGAGTGCCAACCCCAACCCCTCCAACCCCCCTCCTCCTGAGTGTGTTTACTTCAACAATAACAAAAAAGAAGCACCCAAGACTCCCACCTGCCCCGATTAGCACGCCCGCCACCCATCAAAACCCCCCACCAGCCCCAAAACCCCCTACCGCGCCGCCGATGCTACACTGAGACGCTTATCAGTTGTCAGCGGCTCCCGGTGCGCTGCTGAAACCCCCCCTGCTGTTGCGTTTTGTTTTTTGCTGAGCTGTAACTCAATTAGCCTCCAAATCTAATTTCCACTTGCGGACGACACTTTGTTCTGATGAGCTGCGGGCGTCTTGAGAGCTCTTTTTGTTGGTAAAAATGCTTTTTTTGTTGATGATGAAAAATTTGTCTGAAGTCCCATGCAAACTGGATCATGCGGAAATTAATAAGGGAATCGCGCTTTCATGAGATTAGAGAATCATCTGAGTGTTGTGGCGTATAAATAACAGACAGAAGAAAAGCATCTTAACATCTATTTGACACACTATTTATGCACGTCTCAGAGATGTTTCGCACTTACTGATCGTCCTCTTAATCAAACCTGTCCCGTCCGTTTGCCACCTCTGCTGTCTCAGGCTATTAAATCACAATTACACTCCTGCAGCGGCTGTTTGTTAATGGACTGTGATGCATTAGGCTGCATTAGCTCAGCAGAGAGCCTCAATTTGTTTTCGGGTGAGGGATGGGAGGTTCTGCAGTCAAGCCCCCCTCCCTGCTGCACATTTCTGACTTTAAAAAGTACACATACAAATACTCCACGCTCCTCCAAACTGTTGGGTGACTGGTGTCTCAACAGGGGAGGAAGAGGGGAGGAGAAGTCCTCTGGGATCCTTCATGTGCTGATGGAGCAGCAGGGTGGAGATGTGGCGTCATTACCATAACTGTTTGCTAAGCCGATCGACCTCCCGCCAAGGTCAGATGTATGGACCAATCAGATTGGTTTTGTTTTGTTTCCATGGTAACACAGTTCTTTTAAATGCACGATGTGTAGCCATGGAGCGGATTTTATTGTCGTCACTGTTATATGAGCTGTTAATACTGAATAATTATCCTCATACAACGGCTTGTATGATATCTTACCAAAAGATTGCCCATCATTTTTGTGCGTTTTCCTAGAAAAGTCTAGCAAGTCGTGTAAATTTCCCCTCGCTACATGCAGACAGTCTTTTCATAATAAACTTACGTCTTCACAGGAAACAACTTAGTTAGGTTTAGGAAAAGATTGTGAAATACTTACAAAATTACCAAGTTAGGTTTAGGGAAAGATCATGGTTTGGTTTAAAATATCAGTGCTGTTAATTAGGTGCGGAAGTTACGTGACTAATATTAAGATATTAAGCGCTTTCTTCTTGTTTCACGCATGACACGAACAGCGGCCTCCTAGGTTCTTGTCCCCTCCCATCTGCTCTGTGGTTTTTTTTGCAGTCTGTAAACTTCATGGTTCATGTGTACATGGATTACATACGACTTGATTTTGTGGGATATCTACGAATTACAGCACTTTTTTTTTTGTAGTTATAGCTACCAACGCTGTATGAGAACACCCTGAGTAATTTGACAAAGATCACTTAATTAACAATAACACTTTAACAATAAAGCCGTTGCTGTGAACATAACAATTTGAAGGGTCAAAGTGTGTACTCAGCAGCTCTGTCTATACTCGTCCACTTTAAGCTAGCTAGATAACATCTCTTCAGCCTTTTTAAAATGAAACTGCCAGGGTCAGGTGGCCCAAAACACACACACAAAAACACACACAACTTGCACACGCGGAAACCTCTGGAATCAAACTGTGCGTGGAGATTAGAGGTGAGTCCATGGGTTGCCCAGACTTGTCTTATCAGCTGTGTGCAGCCCACTGACGCCTCGCGTATCAGTCATCTCTGAGCAAAGCCAAAGATTGAGGATGGATCACAGATGGAAGAAGCCACAGCAACACTATTATTAGAAACCTTATTAGAAACGTTCACATGCATGCGACCGAAGAGCAGCCGGCAGCTTGCCGAGCCGAGAGCAACCCAGAGAGCAATCTTTGCTTTTCTAAAAAAACGTTTTTAACGACTGTGCTCATTCGTATCAAGGTGGAATAAGAAAAACGCCCTTTGTGTATTTGAGGAAGCGCCGCGGAAAAGAAAAGACTTTCCACTGACAAAAATAATTCAAGGCTCTCCTTTTAACTTCGGCACACAAAGGAGTGCAGCAGCTTCTTTCTTGTTTTGGAGGAGAAAGTGAATTTGTGAGTAAGTCATTTGTTAGCCAACATAAGGCACATAGCTTTTCTGTTATGTAATCATGACGGATTATGTGGGCTGCAAATGTAATAAAGTTGTCTTAATTTTGCTGCTGCATACAGTAGAGAACAGACTGGGAGGATGGGTTTGACTGCACTCTTTAATTGGTAGAAATTAACACATTTGACGCTAACGTGAATAAAGAGATACTAGAGGTGTATATCCATAATTTAAAATCCACTTATTCTCTGCACGATGAGTGTAAAAAAGAGCATCTTATTTCGGTGAATGCCTGCCAGAGTACCTCCTAACAGAGGAATCCTGTTCAGCTGCCGCACTTCTCCCCGAGGTGCTCGACAGCCAAAAGCAATTAAACCTCAGCGAGGTTGGATGACTCAAAGTCCCCGCGAGATGGGGGCCCAAAAAACTGAAACTCAATTAAACAAGGGGGGGGAACGCTGTACCTCCGCTGTCGTTCTGCATATTTCAAGGGGAACTCACGGGATTTCCCCGCCATCTGGAAAATTAAGAAATAACCCAACGAAAAAAAATCCTGAAGGCATTTTGGAACATCCTTCCATCATCTAATCAGTCAAAAACAACTTAAAGATCATGCGTAGGTCTTGTTTTTTTTCTAAAAAACACTTAGTATTTGGAGAGTTTGTTATAATTCAATTTAAGTGATGGATATGGACAATGATCGGAAATGTTCTCCACCCAGAGGAAGAAACAAAGGAAACCTCCAAAATGAATTATACTGTAAAAAACATTCCCTCCATCCAAAAGATTGTTCCTCAAAGGGCTAATCCAGCTGAAAAACGTTCCCCCAGACCACAAAAAGAAATGTTGGTGTTTCATATGCTGACTTGATATCACATTTCTGGGCAGTGAAACTCCAGAAATTCAAAGCTTCGGGCTGCCACTTTGGGAACCACAGAAGTGTGAGATTGTATTGATTGGCATTAGGAATCTTCCAAAAAATAAACACAAATTTCTGAACGTTGAATGAAGCCTACAGGAAGTCTCCATTCTGAGCAAGCTGGATGTTAGACCGTGGTCGCTCCTCAGGTGTGCTCTGGTACTGTCTTGGGTAACACGTGCATGCCAAGTGCAGTTTACAGAGGACACATAGTTGAATTTCTGGCGACTAAACTCATTACATTTCAAGCTCCTATCTCACTTATCTCTTCCTTCCATTTGCAGCAGCCAGTATGTGAAATTGCCTTGCGCTGCTCTAATGCCAGACATTCAAAGAGGTCCCTTTAGAGATCCCTTAATGGTCCCATTAAATGAAAAACGCCTTTTCGTGTTGTTACTTCGTGTCTCTGGGCAAATGGTGTAATTCGCTGATCCCAGTGTAAGAAATGAAGCATTTTCTTGTGGTTTTTATATCCAAATTCCCCTTTTTTCTTTTAAAGGATCAAAGAGTCCCAAGCTAACACACATGAGCAGGAAGAGTTCAAGAGTGTGGTTTCTTTTTTGAAAATAAATTGTTAACAAATTTTTAACATGTCCGACTAACTAGCTACCTTCAGTAGTTGGTGGTGAAAAACAAGAGCCTGAGGCTATGTCCACACTACGACGTTTCCATTTTAAAACGCATATCTTTTGCTACGTTTACACCTAGCATCCACACTACTCCAAAGTTCTAAACCCCCCAAAACAGAGGGGGTTTAGACCTTTGCTTATATTTTTCCTTTTTTTTAACCATCCATTTAAAAAAAAGAAAAGAAAAAGAAAGGGTAATGATGGCACAAAAGGACAAAGATATTTCCCCCTGGTTCAAGATGAGTGGGATGATAACAACAACGATATTGATGATTAATTTAACGGCTTCAACATTACTCAACAACTACATTAATAACAAGGCAACAAGGGCGATACTAAAAACTTTTTCCAGGCAATACGCCAAGGACAATTTTGTCTCATAGCCACTGCCAGTAACACATGCCGTGTGCACAAAGTATTCCTCAGAGGAACCTCTCTCACACACACACTCAAAACACACCAAAAAGAAGTAGCACAGCATTATTAATAATGGATCAAAGGAGACCATGTAACCCCGGCAGTCATCCATGTTGGCTTTGCATTGATCCATGCAAGGCATTCGGTATATGTGGAGCCCTGATACGTGACCTTGTGGGTTGGATTAAAAGAAAACCCATTTAGCATTCAGAATTGATCCATTGAGTCCACCCTGGATATTGTATCGTGACATGTGCGACATGTTTTCCAATGCATCAAATTAAAAAAGATATAAAGCACAAAAGGCTGCAGGATTGGTTTCGACTCTTGGAATTTTATTTAGTTATCAAATTAAAAGTTTTTCCTGATAGAAACGAAGCCTGGGAGCCTCTGACAAGTTATGCAATACCATTTTAGGCTCTGATTATGTTTAAAAAAATGACTTACGAGAGAAGAATTTAACCAAGGTCCAGCTTTCATTTAAAATGTCCCATCCAGCGGTCTAAAAGAAGAAGTTTTCTGTTGCCACATTACCTGAAAGCCTCTCTGAGTGTGACAAAAACACAGGTCAAACCATTCAGCACCTTTGTCAAAATGTTATAAGACCTTTTATTTCCATTTAAAGTCTACTTAGTCACTAAAAACATTCATAGTGTTCGTTGGGTAAACTCTAATACTGTTAATTTGCCCATGACTGCTCTAGCCATTGAAAACCAAAGCAACACTGAGCTGTTATCTTAATGGATAATAGAAATATCTTAAATATTGTATGACGGTTCAGTCCCATACACACACGTACATGGAGGAATCAATACTGCTACTTCCTTCAACCATCTCCTGTCTCAGATGACAGCGGTTTGGCCACATCCTGCCTATGAACTCACTTTATCTTTTGCTGAAGCATATGATCGATATTTATTCACTGGAGGGGAAAATAAATCATGCCAGTTATCTAATAATGATAATTTCTTCATCGTTTTATAATCCGTAAAAAGCATTTGCTGTTCAAGAAAACAATGATTTGCTCTCCTACAAACTGGATGTGAAACTTTAAGACCTTTGTTGCAGACGGAGGATTTGTTTCTTTACTCTTTGACCTTCTGTGAAATGGGTGAAGGAGCTCACTCGGCGAACTGAGCTCATCTCCTTTCAGATCCTTAACTTCTGGAGGTTTTGCGGGAAGTGTCCCCCCCCCACACACATCCACCATCCCCCCCATCCTCCTTTCGTCTTTCCTTCCTCTCAGCTGGGACTGAAACTCGCGGTGTTCAAAGGGGAAACGGAGTAGAGAGGGCTGGTCTCTCTAAACATCCTGGTGGCCAAATTCCCATGAAATACATTCAATTCCTGGTACATATACTCCCTAAAAGATTAAATTAAACACCTTTCGATCTGCTGAAACAACGACTTCTCTTTGCGTCGGGGGTGCTTTACTTTGGCGTTGAAGAACTATTTCCTCCCTAATTACTTTTCTATCACTGAAGCCTCACCAGATGATGTTACATACCTGACAAACTGCTGTAATGACAAGATTCTTTGTGACATAACTGGGAATGTTAGATATTGTCAAAATATTTTTTTATATTGTATTTATTTTTTTACACATTGACTTAAAATAAATTTTGAATTTCATGTTAAATCTTAGATATGTGGATATGTTTTTGTGAAAGTCATTCCTGTTGATTACCACGAGAGATTTCATTCAAAACAACTGTTCTTGTCATTCAGGTGTTGGATTAGGCCATTTGCTAGAATCCATCTTTAGAGGTCCAAACAAATAATTGTTATATAATGGCTATATGATTAAGCATGCTGGATCCTTTTCTTTTCACTGTGAACAACATCAGCCTGTCCTTTAGATGCTGCAATAAACAATTTTCAAGGTAGGACGAGTTAGATGGGATAATCTAATTCTATGCTACAATACTTCAAAGCTATTTGCAGTGGCAAGGATTTGTTGTGTCCAACCGTAAACCGTCACAAACTGACAGGCGACATCCAGCACACAAATACATTGTAGTGAGCAATTTGCTGGCTTGAATTGAAAACATACTATGGTCTGTGATTGGTGATTTGTCAAGATGAGCGTCTGATTGATTCATTTATGTTAAATTGTCAAGTTTAAAATAAGAAATGGACCAAAATGCACTGAAATAATTTAAAAAGAAATACACACAATTATGTTCTGACTGCACCAACAAAAAGATAAGAGAACAGTTATTCATAAACATACACAACATACAGATAAAAGAATACTGATAAGCAGATATGAACAACCCAAGATAAAAAGGCTCCACACATGAGCTTCAGGGGTTTAAATATCCATTTCCAACATTTGATTAAAACTGTAATTTCCGTCTTGCAATACGTTAAGCTTTTGTGTCCCTGTTCAGCTTCTTTTTTGTTCTGGTTGCCCTTTAATGTTGCCCTTTAAATGTGTGCCGTGTTGAGGGATTGTGAAATTAGATTGGATATTGATTAGACTCTTGATGGCATTTCTTTCTCAAAGAGCATTGCATGTGATGCCTAGTGTTAGTGTTAAGTCTAGAAAAGTAGCATTCAGTTATTAGACATTGATAAAGTAAGTAAAAAAACATGCTTACTACCAAACTACGAAAATGACATTACTTGTTACATTAATTTGTTTACTTTGCACAGCTCAAATATGCCTTTAGAAATTGTGTAGACGTTGTGGTTTAACAAGCTGTCAGCCTACAGTTAGGAGGCGTTGCGTTACGTTAATGTCTCTACACCATCTGCACCAAGCTAACGGAAGACCAAACGGCTAGCAACCATCCATTGAACTCTCAGTAAGGCATCAAACAAGTCGTCCCCAAACTGTTAAAGCAAATTGAGCGGAGTAGTTACTGTAATTGATTTAATCTAACCTGCTACTTGTAAAAATATCGTAATGCAAACACTATTTAGAAGACTAAATACATTTAATACATTTAAGATAACTGGGAATACGTTGTCAGGAGTTTACTGCCAGAATATACCAAGAATTAATAATAGATAATGCTATTTTAAAGATAACAGGAAAAAAGGATTGTGAGACTTTCCCGAAAGAGTTAGAAGTTGCTGAGGCTCACGAGATACTCGATCTACTACTTGATTCAGTTATCAAGGGTACCTTTCAAACTGTCACACAAAAACTTGAAGATGAAGTGGGAGTGAAGTGATGGGTGCCAAAAAAAAGAAAAAAAGAAAAAGATCTGGCACGCCGTCACTCCTCTATCCCTCTACATTTATTGTCTTCACATTCTCTGTACAAACCCCATGTGGGAGTGAGAACATAAACATCAAGAGACTCCAGCAACTCTCCATAGATTAGTCTTTTTAATAGTGCCTCAGAAAAATGACTAATTAAAAAACGCTGCAGGTGCGTCGCATCTCTTCCCTCCCCTCCGAAGAGAAACACAATTAGTCGTCAGTTGCAGAGAACAAACTGAAAAAGTTCTTAATTGCTTTTAGGTATCCCTCTGTGCAACAAAGATGATCGATTTACACTAAACGCCTGCACTGCTGCAAGTGGCATTTGGAAATAACATTCCATAATACAGCTGCAGAAAGATTCAGTAGTGTTTTTTTCATGCTGCATTACTGTGGAAGGATTTTAAGGTTGTCGGGTTCAATGGGAGGTGGAAGGGAACATTTCATTGAGATCGTCAGGGGATGTTTCGAGTGTTAAAATGGCAGCTTTGCATTGCATAACATGTAAATTCTCCCTTCCTCCCCCCTTATGTTCTGCTGCTTTGTTGGTTGGAAGGGTTTTTGTCAGCCGTGCTGCTTTGATCTCGCTCCAGGTTTGACACATTAGTTATTATCTCCTGTGTGTTTTCCACAGGCTTCCTACACACTGTTAAGGCAAGGGGAAGGGGGGGGGCTCTCTCGCTCTCTGTGTGGATGTGAAAGCCAGAGGATGGCAGTGGGAAGTCTTTCCAAAGGGCTTAGCGAGCGCCGTCGCAGTCAAGACGCTTCTTTCAAGCTGCTCTCAATAGAGCTGCGATGAGCAAAACTTGCTGACATGTCGGAAAAGTGAGTTGAGCAAGCAGAGGTTCAGCGGAGAATTACAGTTTAATGGGTGCTAAAAAAATCTGTTTGGTGGCGGTGTTTACACAGAACACGCCACGGTCTCTGTTTAACAGGCTTGTGAGGATTTGTTCATTATGAAACTACATTTTTGTTCGCATGAAAGATGTACGTCCATCTCTCAATACTTCTTGACCTCACTGGTCTGCAGGCCAGTATCCCGGGGGAATCACCTCAAGATTTAACACTTGCCTTTTTGTGTCTTTATTGCTTGAGTTGCCTAACCCTAACCAAACCTTAACCATAGTTTATTTGCCATAACCACAATCTATTCCTAACCTAACTAGTATGCACCGATCTAGCTTCTTCAGTCCCGATACTGATACCGAAACTTGGGCTTTGAGTTTCAGCCGATACTGAGTACCAATCTGATACCAGTGTTTGATTAATGAGCTGTAGGCCTCACTGTATGGAAGAGACTGGGCTCATTTGTGAGGCAACATCTGGCTTGACTTAAACAATGCTCTCCTAACTTTGTAAAACTAAATGTAACAAATAATTAAATAGATATAAATGTACTTAATTGTTATTTAGTAAAATATTGGTATCCGATACCAGATAAGCTTATTGCCACCAATACGTGATCCAGCTACTTGAGTCAGAATCGTGCATCTCTTAACCTAATCAAACCATAATTGCCATGCATAAATACTGTTCAGTGAGAATTTGGAAAATGTTGACATTGGACATAAAAAAAAATATTTATATCATTGAAAATTAGGTTTTGTAGAATTGTCATATATTGGCATGCCTGTTGGGCGATTGGGTTTTGCTCTGTTTGTGGCACTATAGCCCTAGTTTCAATATTTAGGTAAAGATTTTTCAGTCGTGGATTAATCCACGATTTGTGTACTAATGAGTAGGCTTAATCAGCAGCAGGATGTGTAGGGTGTGTGGGATTTCTTGAAAGTTTAGGTTATGGAAAACCCTAGTTTACCGGTTGTTAACATCCTGCAGTGGAAAGGGCTTTACAGCCTACAATGATATAAAAGATTTAGGGATCGACTTTGGAAAATTGCCACAGCAGACGGGCACACTGTTCAGATTACAGGATTGTGTTTCGGTTTATCGAGATAAAGAAATGAGAAAAAGGTCATTTGATCCATTTGTGTAGGGCTTAATTAGGTTGTGAGAAATCTAAATCCTGGAGTACTGCGCGTACACGATAACATGACTGTCACAGTGACCTGCTCTATTTTTCAATGATTCTCCAAGGACTGAAAAATCAGTCGCCAGGACGAAAGCAGGGTTAAAATTGGCCTTTTAGATCATGTAGCTATTTTCCAGCTTTCACTTTGAGCCCAAATCAAGACCCCAAATAACCCATATATGCCATCTCTTTTATGTTTTTTCTTTGCTTGTAAGGACATTTGCTCCACATACAAACTGGATGCAGTGTAGTGTGCTGTATGTTATGCATAGTAACTGAGTATGTCTAGAAAGAGTCATAACGTTATTTGGGAAACCATTCCACGCAGCAGGAGCAGCTTGACTAATTTAAACCTGAAAACCTGAACACTACTGACTCACCGATGCCGGCGTGGAGCAAAACAAATATATGACAGCGAGTTGTTGTGACTTCACTTGTGCGAGCTTTTTTTTCCACGCTGGTGGGGACCCAGATATGTCATGTCTGTGATGTGTTTTGCAGAAAGACTTATCTTTTCAAATTTCCGAAGCTGCACACTTTTTACTCCAGTTGCTGAGCTTTTTCGTCTTTTGTCCCTACCGCCATAGAGTTGCTTGTCAGATTGTGTGAACATGACGGCCTCCTCTCCTCGCACGGAGGCACGCAATTTGGCGCACACACTTTGCCCTTTGGTTATCATAGGCAATGGAAGGACCTGAAATGTCATTGTTTGTGTGCGCTCGTGTACGTGAGAAGGTGAACTGTTTTTCTTCATGTGAGGAGAGATGACTGCGTTGACTGACTCTTTTCCATGAAAGGCCTGTTTACAACCTCATATATATATATATATATATATATATATATATATATATATATATATAAAAGGTAGTTAGGTATTACAAATATTTGATTATAGTCAATAAACTCTATATTTATATCTTTAATTTGGACGTTAATATTTTAGTTCTCTTTTGCGGAGTATAAACCACACAGAAATTTTGCAAGAAATTCAAAGAAAAGAAAATTCTTCTGAATTGCAAGCTTGAAGTCCTGCCTCATCTTTCTATTGGTCTTTCAAACACACTTCAGACTACCAACCATGTCTTACATCTCCTGAAGTGCAAAGGAAAAAATATGTATTTTCTTTGGTTAACTTTATTGATCCGTACTTGTGTTTTTTTGCTAGATGAAGCATATTCCTCACCTCTAACATTTGAGTTTTGGGATTTATTATATAGAACACAACATGTCTTATAGTAAGTTAACAACTCTCTCCAGTCAGGCAATTTCCCAAAAGCTTTGAAAACTGCAGTTATTAAACCCCTTTTAAAAAAGCGGAGCCTAGATGCCTCTATTATTAACAACTACAGACCAATATCAAATCTACCCTTCATAAGTAAAATCATTGAGAAAGTTGTCCTCCAGCAACTAAATCACTTCCTGGCATCAACTGGTTGCTATGACACCTTCCAATCAGGATTTCGACCCCTGCACAGCACTGAGACCGCCCTTATTAAAGTTGTTAACGACATCCGTCTTAACACAGACTCTGGCAAAACCTCAATACTAATGCTACTTGACCTCAGTGCTGCATTCGACACTGTAGACCATACATTACTTCTGGAAAGGTTAGAAAACTGGGTGGGGCTTTCAGGCACTGTCTTAAATTGGTTCAGGTCCTACCTACAAAATAGGAACTACTTTGTTTCCATTGGCGACTTTGTATCAGAATCAACCAATGTGACATGTGGAGTCCCACAAGGTTCGATCTTAGGACCCTCTTTATTCAACATCTACATGCTCCCACTAGGGCAAATCATGCAAAATAACAATATTGACCATCATTGCTATGCTGATGACACGCAAATCTATGTATCGCTATCACCAAATGACTATCGGCCCATAGATCTGCTGTGCCAGTGCATTGAGCAAGTGAAGGAATGGATGTGCCGAAATTTCCTTCAACTAAATGAGGACAAAACAGAGATAATTGTATTTGGTTCTAAAACGGAAAGGCTTAAAGTAACCCAACACCTTCACTCTCTGTCCCTGAAAACCTCAATCAAAGCCAGAAATCTAGGGGTTATCATGGATTCAGATTTACATTTTGACAGTCACATCAAATCAGTTACAAAATCGGCATATTATCACCTTAAAAATGTAGCAAGACTTAGAGGGCTCATGTCCACCGAAGACTTACAAAAACTTGTACATGCCTTTATCACTAGTAAGCTTGATTACTGCAATGGTCTCCTTACAGGTCTCCCAAAACAAACTCTGAGGAAGCTTCAGCTTGTTCAGAATGCTGCTGCTAGAGTTCTAACAAAGACCAAAAAATTTGATCATATTACACCAATTTTGAAATCGTTACATTGGCTTCCTGTAGGTCAGAGAATTGATTTTAAAATCATGTTGCTAACCTATAAATCCCTACATGGTTTAGGCCCAAAATATTTAACTGATATGCTTCCACTACATCAGCGTTCTAGACCACTAAGATCCTCTGAGACCAATCTGTTAATTATCCCCAGAGTAAACACAAAACATGGGAAAGCAGGATTTAGTTACTATGCAACAAATAGCTGGAATAAACTCCCAGAGGATTTAAGACTTGCCCCAACTCTGAGCACCTTTAAAACAAGACTGAAGACTTTTATGTTTGCTATAGCTTTCTGCTAAATCTTAAATACATTGCACTTTCTAAAAAGCTTTTTTAACTTTGCCTTTATTTTCTATTTTAATACTAAAATGCCTTTTTCTATTTTACCTATTTCTTTGCATATGTTTTTCTTTTACTTATCTATTATTTTATTTTATTGTATGACAATGTTTATATGTGAAGCACTTTGAGTCTGCCTTGTGTATGAAAAGTGCTATATAAATAAAGTTGCCTTGCCTTGCCTTGCCTTGCCTTGCCTTATCCGTTATGTATGATATCTATGTAGCGATGTGTCTCTTCTTCTCCAGCATGAACAGAATACTCATGTTTGGGAGGTGTTTTCCACCAACAGCAAAGACTGAGGCATTTGTCCCAGGGACTCATTGTCTCATAATCCATCCATTAGCACCAGATGTAACATTAACGTGAATGGGATGATCTGTTATTGATCGCCAACGAGGAGGGATTGCTGAATCATATCTTCCCGGCTCTCCGAGGAGTGACGCAATATAATTAGTTTTTGTAATAGATTTTTATCAAATTATTTCAAGGCATGCAGACAAAAACAATAATGAGAAGTCCTATAAAATCACCCATTCCTTTTGTAAATAATCAGAAGAAAATGGTATGGCCTGCAGAATATGTTTACAAAGAAAAAACCTCTTTATTCCTTTTGAATTTCTCCAGTGCCGACATCAATGGAAAACTGAAGCACAGTTGATGGGATTACTTTTTTTTAGAAAGTGGTAGAAAAGAAGGACAGGCAAAAATAAAGCAATCGACTATAATGAATGGTGAACGAGGGGAATAAATGAGGGTATTTCAGTATTGTTAGCCACAATAAGTGAATGTTCAAGGTTCAATGTGTCTCCGAACAGTTGGAAGTCCAGCCGCAGCCTTTTTTCATGATAAAAGACACCAGACCAGACACTTCAGGCTCTTTGTGGTTTTCTTTTGTTTTCTATGTTTTGTTTTGTAGTTTCGGGGCAGTAAAACAGCGAGCTCTTCTGTTCCAAGCAGAAGATTAATGAAAGCTGCATACCTCTGAAGAGCCGTCAGTGTGGCTCGCTTTCTGGGAGACTAACAAAACCGGTTTAAGTAAGAGAGAGGGTTTGCCCTGCTCGGTGTGTTGCTTGTACCTTTATGACTCCTTAGGGAATCACACATAGGAAGATGTAGCCGCTTGAGACAGCCGATTGGCTCGGTCACAGAAAGAACAGGTGCTGTGTGGGAGCTGAACATCATACAGATTTACATGTTTTGGTGCTTTTCACCTCCAGTGTTTTGGCATCTGGACTTCTTTATGAGGACTATAAATGTGTAGGTTAGGATAGAAATGTATACATGCAAAAACCCTATAAGACAGCTTTCTTCTGAAAATACATTTTAGCTTTGCCGCATGCTGCTGTCTCCGGGCTTGTGAAAGTCCTGCTGAGCATCTTTTTTTCCACATAAAAAAGCGCCGGAGCTTTTAATAACAAACTCATTATTGGTCCAACGGGTATGGGAGGAATGAAGAGTCACAAACTGCTGAGAAGTGACACACAGAAAATAAAGTATGGTGATACAAGGCTGCTGAGGGCTGAAAACCAGATACTGGAAACCACTGGAAAACACTTGGCCATCACAGTAATGAATTTGTCCCAATTTAGTGTAATTATACATAACGAATACAAGGAAAAACACATTCAACACAATGTTCTTGACTTCACCTGCTTATATGTTAACAACGGTATAACAGTATGTAAAGATTGACTTGAATAATAATATATTGTGCATTTTAACTACACTGCAACTTTAAAATGAGTTGTGAAGTGTTTCTGGCAATTAAACTTTACTTAATAATTGCGGCTTTAAAAGTAATTTACTGCTTTCTAACTTCAGGAGGAAATTTAATCTCCTGGTATTGTCCTTTGTTGCTGCAAAGGAATTTGGAATTTCTTTTTCAAGCAAGAGTGAAACTGCAGAATCTGAAATGTGGTATTCCCAGTTGCTCACTTTCTTGTCGGTATGATATTAAGTGTTTAATTGTTTTATGACCTTCTCCATTCCATCAACAAAAAAAAAGAAAGAAAAAGTCTTCAGAGTTTCATAGTTTGGGTATTATTAGAACATAGATCTGTCTTTTGACATTTTATAGCCGACTGCAAACTGCTTATTTTACAGAGGAGCCTCATTCTTTTAACTTTTAACTGTTCGTAAGCACAAAACTTCTGAAACTTTGAGATAGATGATTGTGTCGGTCCAAAACCTACTTCCAGCAACACAAGAGTGCTACAAAAAACTTAATATCCTCCGTGTTCTTGGATGAATCCTGAAACTCCCCCACTAAACACCGGCAGCATTTAAATTATTGTTAATAACATCTTCGACAGGGTGGAATATTATTTCCGCTCAATAATGAAACAAAATTCAGGACACGCAGCTGCACAGTTATTTTGATGCTTTAATTCAAAACTGATGGACAAAACTGTAATTAAAAAAGCGAAACCATATACCGCCACATAACTGCACATCTTCTGGCTACAAATACAGTGGGTACGGAAAGTATTCAGACCCCTTTAAATTTTTCACTCTTTGTTTCATTGCAGCCATTTGCTAAAATCGAAAAAGTTCATTTTTTTTTCGCATTAATGTACACTCAGCAACCCATCTTGACAGAAAAAAACAGAAATGTAGAAATTTTTGCAAATTTATTAAAAAAGAAAAACTGAAATATCACATGGTCATAAGTATTCAGACCCTTTGCTGTGACACTCATATTTAACTCACATGCTGTCCATTTCTTCTGATCCTCCTTGAGATGGTTCTACTCCTTCATTGGAGTCCAGCTGTGTTAAATTAAACTGATTGGACTTGATTAGGAAAGGCACACACCTGTCTATATAAGACCTTACAGCTCACAGTGCATGTCAGAACAAATGAGAATCATGAGGTCGAAGGAACTGCCCAAGGAGCTCAGAGACAGAATTGTGGCAAGGCACAGATCTGGCCAAGGTTACAAAAGAATTTCTGCAGCACTCAAGGTTCCTAAGAGCACAGTGGCCTCCATAATCCTTAAATGGAAGAAGTATGGGATGACCAGAACTCTTCCTAGACCTGGCCGTCCAGCCAAACTGAGCAATCGTGGGAGAAGAGCCTTGGTGAGAGAGGTAAAGAAGAACCCAAAGATCACTGTGGCTGAGCTCCAGAGATGCAGTAGGGAGATGGGAGAAGTCAACTATCACTGCAGCCCTCCACCAGTCGGGGCTTTATGGCAGAGTGACCCGACGGAAGCCTCTCCTCAGTGCAAGACATATGAAAGCCCGCATAGAGTTTGCCAAAAAACACATGGAGGACTCCCAAACTATGAGAAATAAGATTCTCTGGTCTGATGAGACCAAGATTGAACTTTTTGGCGTTAATTCTAAGCGGTATGTGTGGAGAAAACCAGGCACTGCTCATCACCTGCCCAATACAATCCCAACAGTGAAACATGGTGGTGGCAGCATCATGCTATGGGGGTGTTTTTCAGCTGCAGGGACAGGACGACTGGTTGCAATTGAAGGAAAGATGAATGCGGCCAAGTACAGAGATATCCTGGAAGAAAACCTCCTCCAGAGTGCTCAGGACCTCAGACTGGGCCGAAGGTTCACCTTCCAACAAGACAATGACCCGAAGCACACAGCTAAAATAACAAAGGAGTGGCTTCGGAACAAGTCTGTGACCATTCTTGACTGGCCCAGCCAGAGCCCTGACCTAAACCCAATTGAGCATCTCTGGAGAGACCTGAAAATGGCTGTCCACCAACATTCACCATCCAACCTGACAGAACTGGAGAGGATCTGCAAGGAAGAATGGCAGAGGATCCCCAAATCCAGGTGTGAGAAACTTGTTGCATCATTCCCAAGAAGACTCATGGCTGTACTAGCTCAAAAGGGTGCTTCTACTCAATACTGAGCAAAGGGTCTGAATACTTATGACCATGTGATATTTCAGTTTGTTTTTTTTATAAATTTGCAAAAAGTTCTACATTTCTGGTTTTTTCTGTCAAGATGGGTTGCTGAGTGTACATTAATGAGAAAAAAAAATGAACTTTTTCGATTTTAGCAAATGGCTGCAATGAAACAAAGAGCGAAAAATTTAAAGGGGTCTGAATACTTTCCGTACCCACTGTAATTACAAAGCTGTTTCTGTGCATCCAAGTGACAGCTGTGGAAGCACATACCGGCAATTTGTGTTTCTTGTTCTTTTCCTTCATTGCTCCCATGTTTGAACATGAAAGACTTGAACGGTTAGCACTCAATATGTCCCAGTTCATTACAAAGTAATTTAAGTTCATTTTACACTTTTTATCTCGCAGTGTCTGATTCTGTGTGTGACAGACTGATATCTCCACAGTTAGATCAGTTCACATTTGAATTTATTTAATCTTCTGATAAATGCGGAGCCCAACTGTGACGATGATTCAATCCTCCCACGTAAACTAGAGGATTATCGGGCAATATCAAAGACTTCCGCGTCAACAACATAGACCTAGTAGCACCTCATAAAGTCTATATGACTAACGTGTTAGCAAACAGTTGCCTATTATAACATGCAGCACACAAGTAGCAATATTAGCATTCATTTGGGGTTGTGTTTCAAGCCACCAAGTAGAAATCCATTATTCACCCTCCTTTTTAACTCTGTTTCAACCACCTTTTGGGAAAAATATATAGCTGCTAAATGTTCCATTATGTTCACCAGCTAGCCGCAAACCAAAACAACTAGCTAAAAGTCTTTCTGAGGGGACTGCAGATACATCTTCTATGGAATTGTCACTATATATGCCATATAGTCATTTGACACATTGTTGATACAACAAAACTGAATAGAGCAACTTTAATGTAGAATTATTTGTTCAAGCAATAGCAGAAAGGTGTTGACACGGACAAGAGTTTGAGCAAAGACCAAAACTTTTACATTTCAGTGTTTGTACAGAGAAGGTGTCGAGCTTAAATAGCCAGCCTAGCAGTTTTCCCCTGCGTCCAGTCTTTTACGCTAAGCTAGGCTAATCGTTTTCCGGCTCTAGGTTTGAATTAGCATACAAACATGAGAATGGTATCCATCTTCTCATCTAAATCTCGCGTATTTCCCAAAAATGGCAAACTATTTTGTCAAGGGTTTTATAGCTACAAAAAAATGCATTAAACATCTTCTGAGTACTACTTATTTTGTTTAAGTAAATCAAAACAATGCAGCATTACTAAAACCAACTTCAGCAGCCTGGCAGCATCTTGTCCCCGGCCATCATAAAAATGACCAGCGATCATCTCGTGTCCCATAAAAGCTCTGACTGCGCTGCTGCAGAGTCGCCAGATGTGGGCAGGTGTTGCCATAGCTGCTTTATCTATCCCCCCAACCACCTGAGCAGGTGGTTAAAGGCAGAATAGTGACAGGCCGCTGTGGGGAACGATCGCCGTTGATGCGAGTGGACAGAGCGTCGCTGCAGAGCGCGGTGGTCTCCGCAGCCTGCTGTCACATCCTGTGACACTCAGTGGACGATGCAAAGCAGAGATGTCTTTGAAATACTCCACATGTACAGCAATATTCCATCATTTCTGGATCTAAAATTAAATCGACTCACAGCCTGGTTTGAAGAGAAAAGATGTACGAAAAAGCAGAAAAGCTGAAACAGGGTCCGAAAATGTTCTTTTTTATCCTTTCCAAAACTTTCAAATGATGTTATATTGAAGCTCTCCTTTTGCCACCTTTGGGAAAACCTCTAATGTCCCATTATCTCCTAAATCTGTCAATTTCCAGTAAAAGAAATATAGATTAAGTTGCTAAGAAGAGCTTTACACTAATGTGGCTTTTAATCAATAAGACAGTGTCTGTACGCTCTTTGAACTTCGACAAAGAGGTGATGAATAATCAGCTTTGACACAATATTGATGCACTTTTATGCGCATGTATGGGTTTAAATCTATGTACAGACTACAGCAGCTGTCACTCAAATTACAACATCCCTCTCCTTCAGTTTCTGAGTCAGTGAATAAGTAAATGGACCAGTCGTGTTCGCTATTGATTGCTTTCTGGTTTCCCACTGATTTAATGAAACATGAGTTGTGTTTCCCTTTCTCTTAGCTTCCTTTTGTTTTCTGCCGCTTTGAGGGAATAAAGTGTTGCGGGGAGCCACAGATTAAATGAGCGGTGGCACGTTTCCCCTCTGGGAAGCTACAAATGATATCTCACTGAGCCAACGTTCTGCAGACTCTGTGAAATGTTGATAAGGCCCGCTTATTGCTTTTAAATGCATTTGTTTCATCGGTTCAGACTGGATGCGGTGCGTTTGCTGCCTCACTGCACCACAAGAATACAACATAATCAGGTTTTTTTAAGCCAAATATGAAGGGATATTAGGTTTAAAACTTCCAAATTGCATCTACGTTTTCAGGGCTTGAAACGACATTAAGTTAATGCAAAATCTTTCTTTAAATGGTGACGTCACACAAGAAACAATCCTGCCCTGTGAATGACTTCATCATCTTGTACAGGACGAGTGACACAGAGGCCTCAGGGTGTCAGTGCAGCACTGCTGAACAGCTACTGTATCAGGGCTCCGCGTTCAGAGTCACAACGGTTTAGCCCCAGACCGACACACACGAGCAGCTGACGCATTAAATATGGATGCTTCATTACACGGTAATGACTGTCACTGCTCATATCGCCGCGGCCGTTAGGTGTGTGTCGTGTGAGTGTGATGCTGCACTCTGATCGCTGTCACCGCTCGTCGAGGCTTTCTAATCTGACATCGCCGCAGCTTGAGGCTGTTTTGGTGTGCAATAATGTGATGAGGATGAGGTAGTAATGAGGTACGTCTGTGGTCGGACTGAGGAAACTCATTAAGTGAGCTTCTCTTGCTGTTAACAAAGCTGTAATAATCTCAATCTTAGTTTTTTTGAGAACACATTCAAAACTGATTCTGTTAAAATCGCTGATTTTGCAAAATGTTGCCACTTAAAATGCTGGTTTTGATGATGGACACACAATGTTGTGAGACTTTAGTAACACTTTTTACATGTCACACAGTTTCCTGATAATTTGTACGTTTTTTTTGGCAATTCACTCACATCGAATGGAAGTGAATGGGTGGCAAATGTTAATTTCAGTGTGGGACAGTGACCTAAAGACTAACAAGGTAAGGGTAGAAAACATTAATAAGATTCATTTGGTGAAGCTTTTAGTGCATAGATATTACATTTGTGTGGACATAATCTATCAAAAACATAAAATATTCAATATGATGATCATTTCTTCTCTATAAAAATCCTTCTGTATCCAGCTGAGGAAGAATGACCTCCACATGAGGCAGGTGCAGGGGGATAAAACCATATGTGCCAAATGACTTTAGGTTGCATGGATGTGTTTTGTCCTGTGTTTCACCTTAATTAATCAGTGTGATTCTATTTTAAAGCTCAGGTGGTGGAGCATAACACCACAACTGTCCACAAACACTGGACACTAGTGCAAACACTAAGGAACCAGTGAGGTGCTTCAGATACTACAAAGTAAAATCAGCTCCTTTTTGTTGCCGACACTGGAACCAGAGATATCTGTGAATTTTCCCCGCATTCATAGAAACAACTTCACATTCATAGAGTTGCAGAATGTTTCTTTGAGGAGAAAAAAAATCAGCTGCTCTTTGTTGCAGCTTCGTCTGACTTTGAACCAGATCAAAGATCATTTGACCTCCGTCACGCTCATGCATCGTGACTCCCTCCGACAGCATAAACACGAGGAACCTATGGTATGATCACAAGCAAGGTCAAAGGTCAAGGCTCTTTTCCTCAAATATTCTCCACAAAAGCTTAAACTGCAGCAGTTCGTGCCGAGGTTTCCTTCAGCTAAGTGGGGCAGTGTTTCATCTCAGAGCTACTGCAGATTGTTCTAATGATGCAAAATGTGATTTATTCTGCGTGTTGGCTCATCTTATTAGCATAGGTGCTTGGCATGCCACTACATGCGAGATCTTCTGTGGTCATTGCTTCGTTTTCAAGGATTTTTTTTTATAGTAAAAGCCACTTTACAATAATGATTCAAACTCAGCATCATTATGTTACATACTTAAACGGTACGGTGCTAATATGGATCCTAGCTGCCCTGTATATGAGGTTCTTTTCTCTTTGTAGCATTAGTTTCAGTTTGACTGTGAAATAGGAACGCAGCAATCGTGAACGCAGCAATCGTGAACGCAGCGTGTTTTGCATGATCGCAGCGATTTAGTGCATTTGAATGATCCCGTCTGCATAATCTGTGGTTATTGCTTTCAGCGGTACATTCTTTGTAAAACCACATTGGAGCAGAGCAGTTTGCATGTTGTCTTTTGCAAATCAGCGTTTTAGTTCCTTCTTATGTTTCCGATTATACAACCATAGTTTTTGTTTTGTTTTTCTAGGTTTCAAGGGGAGCAAATATGTGGTTTGGTTCATCTTTAACAGGGAAAATCTCATTTGCCTTGAGTTCAATCGACTCAAGATGAGGAAAAATCTTTAAAAAGCAGAAATCTATTGCCCTTAAATAAAAGTACTTGCTCTCCGTGTGAGAGAAAAAAAAATCTGATGTTGAAATAGAGATTTCAGAATAGATTTGCCGTCATCCTCGTCTAACATGAGTTCTTGCGCCGTCGAAGCATCAATCAGCTCATGCTGTGATGTAGGACTTGTAGTCCCCTTGAAAAAAAATAAAAAAGGAGGAAAAAATAAAAAGAAGAGCTCAGCGGGACGGCGAGTTCATTACTATCTTACGCAAGGTCGCAAAAATGCCACTGGGTAATTGAGTGAAGCTCGGCTAGTGGCTGCAAATCGAAAAAAAAAAGAAAAGAAAGGGCCCTTCCCCTCCATCTGTCAGGGGAAAAATGAATCAGAACCATTTCATATCAAGGCTGGTTTTTGTGTTGTGGTGAACAGAAGATGCCTGAAATTACCGGGTTTCTTTTTTTTTTTTAAATTTTTTGGCTGCTCAGCAAAAACATGCGGCGACAGTAAGGAAGACAAAGATGGAAGTTTATCTGCTGGGAGGAATGGTGCGACCAGATGCTGCTGCTGCTTCTTCTCCTCCCGCCCGCCAGCGTTTCGCCAGGCGACAAAGGAAAGCACTCTCACAACATCCAAAGTGCCGCACTGTCGCGGAGAGTGCATCAGCGGGGAGGTGAATTCATGTTATTTGCCCATTACCTGAAGGCACAGAACTGCTGATGGCGGGGCTTTTTCTATATTGTAGGAGCCTCTCCATCCCATCAGTGCCTTGTCACAACCAATCCAGCTGCTGCCTCTGATAGCTTTCTTTCATTTACCGCTCCCCTCTCTGCATCCCGGCCTCTTGTGTGTTTGTTTTGGAGAGGCCATCGGCTTTCAACAATGTCTCTCCGAGGTCCCACCTGTCCTTGACCCTCATCTTCTGCAGCCAGTGTGTGTGTGTTTGCTTGTCTCTGTGTGTCTGTGTGTGTGTGTGTGTGTGTGTGTGTGTGTGTGTGTGTGTGTGTGTGTGTGTGTGTGTGTGTGTGTGTGTGTGTGTGTGTGTGTGTGTGTTGTGTGTGTGTGTGTGTTTGTGTGTGTGTGTGTGTTTGTACGTATGAATAGGCAATGGAGAGGTGACATTGTGCGCGCAGAGGTCCTAGGTAGAGTTTTTTAACCTTTGCAGAGCATAGTGTATTAGAAAACAACAGCTGAATCCTGGCTGGTTCAGATAGAGTAGTGAGATACAGGAGTGGTGCATCACTGCATTTACACAAACAATAATTCAAGGTTGCAGGACGTATTCACACAGGCCTGCAAATCCCTTAGAGGTGAAAAAAATATGTATTTGTAGTTTGAGCGTTCAAAGGTAGAATAAAAAAAAAGAAAGATATAAAGTGTTGATCTTAAGAGTTACTCTGGACAGAGTTTTATTTTTTTTTATTTTGGACAGAGCTAGGCTAGCTGTTTCCCTCTGTTTCCAGTCTGTACACTAAGCTAAGCTCAGCTAATCGACTCACGGCTTTGGCTTCATATTAAGCGTACAGGCATGAGAGCGAGTGTGGTATCAATCTTCCTATCCAGCTCTGGGCAACAAAATGATTAAGCCCCAAAAAGAATTTACCATAATGTGTGAAATTATTCCTTTAAAATATATATTTTTTACATTCTTGAAACCATACTATATGTAGCATATTTTTAAATAAAGGGCTTTAAGTTCAAAACCCACACATCCTATTGAAGTGTCCTTATCTTGGCAACAGCATGCACCTGTACCTGCTAACACTCATTATATCTGGATTACAGAGCGACCGTGAATACGAATGTGTTAGTCTGTTTTTCTCTGTGTGTTTGCGTGTCCTTCACAGGATTTAAAAAAACGCAGGATGCTGCTGCCCGGTCCAGCCGAGAGGCTTTGTAATGTGCTGTCAAAACCTATTTACCTCCTTCATCTTGTTCCGCTGCCGCACCACGAAGGCACCGTGGGGGTGTTGGGCTTGGTAGGGCCTACTATCTGTCTCTGCGTGCAGTGTGGTAATCCACAAGATCGTCCTTTTTTTCCTGTTTTTCTACTCTACTGTTGCTGGTGAAGTGGTTGTTGCTGTGGTGGTTCTGCCTCCCAGAGATCACTTATCAAATCAAATTGATTTGGTTTTAGTTAGTGGCTGTTTCCGGCTGTCATTCCTAATGCTGCCCTGTTCCTTTCCTTTGTACTCCAAACAAAACACAGCTTCCTCTTGTTCCATCAGTCATCGCAGTTAGCAAAACAGGCCTTATTAAAGCTGCTCTGGTCAATATTTTTATGTTAACAATATATCAAATGACTGCTTTTAATGTGAAAATGGTCAGTCGTAGTCATGAACAGAGAGAATGATCACCGACTTTGCAGTTCCCCCTCACTCTCCAGAGCATTTTTAGCATCTTCAACACATTACTATGGTTTTACCGCCCACAGCTTTACTTTTAGGATTCACTCATTATTCTCATCGGTGTGGTCTCCCACAGCAGATGGCAGCTAAACAAATGTTTTAATAATCCACTATAAACCATTTGCCCAGCTCCAAACAGCAGTTAGCACCAAGCTAGAGAATATAGTAAAGCATTTACCAGCTAAAGACCTGGATACTTCCTTCAGGAGATGGTGGAGACCAAAAACAGAGCTAAAAGTGAGTGAATATTTGATCAGTTGGTCTCCAAATAAACGCTAATCTTGATCTGTGTCTGCCAGAGGCGAAAACAGGCAACTGTTTGCTAAAACGTTAGCCATATTAGCATATGTCAGTGTATGTTTATAGCTATTTACGCTGCCCCCAAGTGGCCAAAAACCGTGTTGATGCAGGTTTACGACTGTTGGCCACTGAAGGTTTGGTCCCTTGTATGAACACCTAATCAATACTTATCAATGGGATGGGATCCCATCATTATATACTTGAGACGATGAATGTTTCTTGTAGAGTTCAAGTATTTTGTAACATCTCAAAATGAGTTATTTGAGTTGGATTGCCCGTGCTACAGGAGATTTCTGTCACTTAAGTCCCAATTGGATCTCTGACCGTGAGTTTGTCCACACAACCTCCACAACATCCACAATAGCGATGAGATTTCGATCGTCTGGCTGGAAGAGAATCATACCGATCACCAACGCCTGAATCCATCACGGCTCCTCTCTCTCAAAGTATCGATTTGTAACTCTTCACTCAGGAGACACTGACCAATTTGGGCTCCCCTATGAGTTTTCTCCGCTGGTGAGGATGCAGTGCTGCCATGTCGAGGATAGACGCTGGGTTACATGTTGAGAGGGGAGCTGTGGGGAAGATTAAAGCAGGTAGGCCTATTGATTGGCAGATAGACGGTGGCCATTGATTGGGCAAACAGCCAATTTTTGACCTCGGAGTGCACTGGGTAAATCAATGGTCTTAATCCAGTGGGAGAAGTAAAGAATGGGAGGTCTGGTCCCAAAATGTCCTCTAGTTTAGCTTTATATGACTATTAAAAAAAGGATTTGGATTAATTTCTTGATTTAAGGTTTGTGTGGTTAAATCTATTCTGTTCTATTTTCAAATGTTTTAATTGATAACTTGGAGATGATCTTGACTTGGTAATTGTTTAGAAATACATGCCAAGATAATAAGATTCAAGTCATGTCCTGTCTTTCTGTCACACAAATAACCTAAATGCATACATTTGTCTATTTAGTCAAATTCATTCAGTGTACTCCTGGTCCAGATGGATTATTTTGACCTTTTGGAATGGTCAATCAATACCATAATAGATACAGTTTGTCTTTTTTTTATATTCATGAGGGGCCCAAAGAGTGGAGGAAGAGTGCCTGCATGATATTTCTGTGCATTAACCTAATGTAGTCTTACCACTGTATAACAATGAATGCACATAAAGTTTCATAAATTGGATTTAGAGTCTTAAAGGTGCATTTTGCATTGTAAAAATCAGTGGAGTGAAGGTTAGTGTAGATTATTTCACAACTATTAAATTATGTGACAACAACAAATCTGATAGGACAAACCTTCACAAATCAGTCTTCATGTAAAAAAAAAAATGTTAGCTAACAGTGTATTTTATTTATTTCCTCAATGTCTCCCAAGTCAAACTCAACACTGTCTTTTGAATTACATTGTTGAGATTACTTTAATAGACATAGTTAACGTTCTTCCTTCTTGACATGGCATTTGAAGTTACAGCAAAGTTTTAGTCTGCTGATCAGAGATCTAATTGCCTTAAATTCCCTAAAATGACTTAGAACATTTCTTCCTATATGCGTGTTGTAAAAAGGCATTGTTTCCATTACAATATAAGAAAAACATTACAGTCCTTTTTTTTCTACCTGACAACAAAATGGCATAGTCGAAAAAGCAATTACACAGACCTGGATCACCAATGTGATTTCCCTCCACCTGTCACTGACTCCACAGCTGCAGGGAATTTCACCAGCACACAGGTTGCTGAAGGTAACGTGAGCGGATCAGAGATACCCCACCAAATTAGGTCAGCGCTCGTCGGATCGTCGCCCCCTGTCTGATTGAGCGAGGTCAGTGCTCTCACCTTGCCTGGCACGGCCCGCACACACGTGCACGTTCCTGCACTGTACGCCGAACGGAGCCGGGAGACAAAAGGCCGCCGATAGTGGAGCAATATGGTCACGCTTCAACGCTCGCCACTGCTGCAACTCTGCCCGCAGACTGGAAAGCAAGAAAACCTAGTGAAGTGTGACGGCACTCCGGTTCATTGAGTGGGAGCCATTAGAAGTGGAATGGACGTGTTTCGATATGTCACAAGGCTTTTTATTTAATGATGCTGCAGAGCAAAGGTTACCATAAGGACTGCAGGGCAGCAAACAGTGAAGGGCTCAGAGGAGCATATTACAACTACAAAGATACAAGATTGCCAGCCTTACTTACAAACACTTTGTGGTTAGGGTGCTTAAAGCTGTCTTATATATACATATATACTATATATATTATTATTTTTTTATTTTGTTTTGAACATCGTGGAGCATTCAGCAGCTAAAGAGCCAGTTATTTCTCCCGGGAGTTGTGGTGGAGACCAAAATAGAGCAAAAGGGAGAATAAACATCAGCCTTAAATTTTGGAAGGATGTTTAAGGCCTGAATTCTTTGCTTTCACATTTGAGTTCATGTTGATTAATAAGAGCTGTGCTAGAACAAACACATACAAAAACAAACATGCTTTTCCCACCGTACTTTGCGTTTTTCAAATACCACACAGTCACCCAATCACGTTCGTGTCTACCTCTTAAAAGGTTGCTTCCCTCCTTTTTAATCTTAGCCCTGTTTCCCCAAATTAATGTTTTCCTGCTTATTAAATCATTACTTTCAGTTCAGTGTTTAGGTATCTATTAATTGATCAGTCAGGGTTAAACAAATTACGCTACAAGCTTGTCAAATTGAGGAAGGAAAGTTCAAATTGTTCATCGGTGAGTGACATTTTATTAAGTTTGGTGCGCTTGTAGCAGTAACTGAGAAACCTTAAATTAATGCTGTTTTGTCATAGTGTGTTCTTTTAGTGCTTCGTATCTGTTGAGCTCACCTAATAGTTGCCTCAGCAGATGGTTGGCTCCAATTAGGAGCTGCTGAGAATGTCACTGGTCAACAGGAGAAAGGTAGGTGGCAGCTTGCTGCAGATTTGTTTAATGATTTATTTTTTCTCCCTTCAGCATTAAGTTGTTTTTCTCAGTTTCATTAACATTCTTAGCCATGTTAGTGTTGTGGGCCTAGGGATGGCAGTGTAGGTCGGTCGGTCCAGTTCTTGTATCCAGGCTGAAAAATCTCAAAAACTATTGAATGCGTTGCCAGGAAATCCGGTACAGACAATCATGGTGCCCTGAGGACGAATCCTTATGACCCTTGTGATCCCTTGACTTTGCTTCCAGCAGGTCAAAATCTTTGTCTTTACCTGTACTGAGAAATATTTCAACCTCTACTGGATGGAATTGAACTAAATTCGGTGCAGACATTCATGGTTCCCAGATGATGTATCCTAGAAACTTGGGGAGCCTTCTAGCACCACAATGAGGTTGTGTCTAATACATTGGTTTATGGCTGCATAAACTGAGATTTATTTCAGCCTCATCTGTACTTAGAGCAATAAGCCAAGGTAAAAGAAAATGAATGTCTCAATGGAAACACAAGTTTCTTCCCTTTTTTAAATAAGTTTTAAATTATTATAAATTATTCTTCACACTAGCATTCTCTTAGACTTATTTTTTTTACCTTAAATGCAAACGTGTGGAGAACTGTAAGGTCCCTGCAACGATTTATCTTAGCTCCTGTGGTCACTCGTTGTTTCTCAAAGGTGCTTTGCCCCTCGGCGCGGTATCATGCTGCTCCGTGTATCCAACCATGAAGAGTTAAATCAGCCCTGGGGCACCTGATGTGTGATGAACTCATTTGGATCACCTCCAGCTGTCAGCTAACATTATCCCATCCTCCTGTATAATAGCGTCGGTCAGTTTCTGGAGGCTAATTCGCGCTCTTAATTGTTTTAGCGCTACCTGGTTGGTGGTGAGGGCAAATGTGGGTCAACTGATACATTTCATACATTATTTTCATCCAGATGCAGAACCTCTCTGAACCAAACAAGAAGAATTATTTATCAGGAATAACACGGACATCCTTTCGTCTTCCCTTCCTACCACAAACCCCCTATACATTGCATAGGCTCACCATTGTCTCGAAGCCACATGTGGTCTGTGTAGGTGGCTCAGGGGCATGATGGTGATCGTCAGAGCGTATGACGAAGCCAAAGAGACAGCTGACATGAACACATCAATACACATTAGGCCTCACACTGTGAAATTGTTTAGCTTCTTGCTCTGATGTGTATGCCTAAATTGGATCTTTCATCGTATGGCCCCTCTCATGACATTATTGGCTTGAAGAACATTTTTTTTTTCTGGTTTCTATAAGGAGCTCTTTCATCCTCCAACAGGTCGATAAACAGCAGCATTGTACTCCGAGATTAGCTACATTACCGTTGGGCATAGAGTGTGAAAGCCCGTCCCCTCTATCAAACCGTGTTAGAGTCGCCTTTCGCGCCGCGATGCCACCCTCCCAGATCTGACAGGGACTATGATCTTCTGTTGTTTTGAATGGAAACTGAAAGCGCAGGTTAGCAGGGCATTATGAGCCGTGGCATTGCAGAGCCCCGTCCACACCCTTTGTGCACCATGCAGTCATCGCAATGCCGCCTTGTGTCATTCAGCCTGAAGGTGGTGGATGGGGTTTCTCACATGGCCCGGTTGGATCACACTGAAACAATGTCGTATTCTTATTGCTGCATTCCTCCAATTTCTGACAGCTATCCCAAAACCTGAACATGAAAATGAACCAGAACCGTGTGCGGTATTAGACGCCGCAGAAAAACAAAAAATATTTGTTTTATCAAGTCATTAGAGCCACGTCAAGAAAAAAATGTATGGAAAAAGTCATAATTTTTATGAATTTTTATTCCTAATATTTTGAGAAGAATGTTGTTATATTTTCAGAATAACTTCATATTGAGAACATGGCTGAAGTCGGAATGTTTTGGGAATAACTTCACAATAGTTTCACAATTAAGTCATTATTTTGAAACTAAAGTCAAAAACTTAAGTTGGATAATTTTGAAATTTACATGAAACAGTGATAATATTTCCAGAGAATTAGCTTTTTTCCCCCTAACTGTGGCTCCAATAATTGGCCATATCTTCAAAGTTCTTATAAAACAAGTGCCAAACTCTGCTATTTTCAGTAAAAAAAAGATCAATACAAAGCCAGTAAGAAACAAAGAATAAGAACAAAAAAATATTTCATATCATATCTTAAACATTTTAATTGAAGAAACCGTATGAGATGACTTAGTACACCAGGGTTCAGTTATGAAATGTGTTTATTTTGGTTGAACTGACCCTGAACAGGTCTACTTGTTATTCCAGTGCCATTCCCAATGAGTGCTTTAGAGGCTCAAATTGCAGTTGAGTATGAAGAAAATATGCCATAACCATCAACATGTGGATAATCACTTCATTAGTATTCATGATGTTTTTCCTGCATTCAGAAGGGAAATAATACATACAGAATTTAACAGAAGCTGGTACTCACCCGCCCCGTTTTATACACACTGAAGTCATGTTGTCTATTTTCATTTTCGTTGTGTATCAGACATGACATGAAGTTGGATATTTTTACACACTTTCAGAGAGCTTTCCCCGTCGACAGTGCACAGGCTGCTGCCGTAATCCGAACAGACAGTGCTGTGAGACAGTGGCAAGGTTTTATGTGCCTTCAGAAATGTCACCCCACCTCCGGTCACCGGCGAGAGATGATGAGCACCGACACGCACTCGCACACACACACACACATGAGATGATGTACATGAGAAAATAAGTTTTAGTTACACAAACATTTCTCGCGGGCTCAGCTGCTCCGGAGGGCAAGTGTAATCTCATTGGCTTGAGTTAAATGTCAGCGGGTGGGACCAAAGCACAGTCTTTCCGACAAAGGAAATGTTAGATTGAGGCCCGGTTAAAAGGCAAGAGATAAGAGAGGGGGAAATAAGAAGTCCAGCACTGTTGCTTCAAACTGCAAACATACTGTCTGTTACAAATGATCCTGCTACTTCTCTTGGCTGACCTTCAAAGTTCCATCTTGCTGGAGTAACGTTTGTGACCAAAGGCCCATTCTGACCTTCCTAGACTAGTGATGCTGTTCTCATTACTGTATGAAAAATGATGTCATTGCGTCTTTTTTTATTCACATTTTAATGAAAGTTTATTCTGTACTGTTCATGCTCACTTAGGCTCTAATTGTCTGCACACATATTGATCCTTGCCATTTATTCTGGAGTAACATTGTCTGTGTGGATTTGCTGGATACGGTACGTCTTCCATTAAAATTCTGGTTTATTGAACTATGGAGCCCACCACAAACTCTTATACCACATGACAAGAATGCTTTCTAGTGGGTTCATGCAACAGCAGCCAGCAATCCAACCATACTGGGTCGTGACCTAGAGGGTTACCCACAAGTTGCGAAAAAAGGCGGCTATTCTTGCAAGTCTCGCACCATAACCACTTAAGGTCAATGTCTAACCTTAACCTTTCAAGGTCAATGGCTAATCTTAACCATAATAGTTCAATGTCAAACCTCAACCTTTCTAGATCAATGTCTAAATTTACCCATTCCAGGTCATTGTCTTAGCTTAACCATTCGAGGTCACTGTCTAACTTCAACCATCTCATCAATTAAAATGAACCCTTAGTACAGAAAAAGATGACCAAAACATCAAACATCACTTTGGGATGGTAAAACATAAAAACAAACACACTGGAACATTAGTACACATTAACTCAAAATTTATTTGCACTACCTGATTTAATTTAGTCCTAAAGACAGATCATATTTACAGACTCATTTGTGAGACTGGATCTGTAGTAATTTCACGAAAGTCTCAAGTGCGGACATTCCATATGCCAGATACATATTTCAGATATTGGTTCTGCTTGTGGTTGGTGGTAGAAACCCACACAAACAAACAGAAATCTGGTGGGAAAGGTGATTGAGGGAGGAGAGGCTTTGTTTCAGAGCTGAAGGTTTTTTATCTCCTACGAGGACAGTCAGACATACACGTGTAACCACATTTTCTATTTATAGCCGCTACTTCCATCTTCTCCGGGTGACGAGAGAAGAAACAGTGTTGGGAATATAATTTGAACCAGAATGCCATTAGAGCACTTTGCTCTGTAGGCTTGCATTCATGATATGTTAAGATATGTAGAATGGCTTTAATGATCAGGGTGCCAAAAGCTTGAGTGTTCTCATGTGCAAACTGTGTAGTAATTATCTCCCTCATAATTACCACTCGCCTGAATTTTAATGAACCCCTTGCCGCATAAAGGAGCTTCTGCAGGTATGACGTCCTGTGTTGCTGAACAAAGTAGAAACTGAGCAAACAGTGATCAGGGATCTCAGGGATACGCCAGCACATCAGGATCTGCCAACAACTACCAGCAGTCACTAGGCGAGCATCAGTTGGTGCCAGCGGTGCAGCTACACCCCGGGGCCCTTTACACATCTACATAATGTTATGCGCACAGTGCAACAGCAGACACACGCCCACACCGCTACCTCATTAGTGACTGCAGCCCCTCAGGCTCACAACCGGGGAAAAGGCCGTAATTGCACAGTTCAGCAGCACTGACAGCGCTCGGAGCGTTTTTTGGGACAGACTTCGACAAATGAGCGTCAGGTGATAGAACCTACAGTAATATTCTGTTATTACCTGACCCTTAAGCTCATGGTAAGTCACTGGAACTTTCTGGGAGCACCGAGGGAACCAGCCAGGATGTTGGACTGATAGGCGTCGGTCACTTTGCGGAGCACAAGACCCGTTAAATAGTTTATATGTTTCTCCAATAGCTCATTTGAATAAAGCCTACAGGTGTGTTGTAATGCAAAGCTGTGGTTACATTTATAAAAGCATGTACGGTTTGCATTTTGGTTGGCAATGCCGGCTTGGCAGCCAGTCAGTGGACCACTTTGGTCCAGAAGTGTAGAGCATGTAGACTGTAGTCTTACATACCAAGCGTTTTACCAATCTGGTCGTATCATTTGTAGCTAACAGGAAGTTAGCATTGCACTGGTTCCTTCAACAAAACGGCAATGGGATTTTTCCATTGCATTTGGGATTTTTGTAGAAAATAAGCTATGTGGCTAATACAAGATAATCTTCGTCAACTGATTTTGAGTATGATTGCAGTTGCCAAAATGTAAAAAGCATTTCGCTAGGCTACAAACCAACTACATCATGGTCACCAAGCCAAACTAGTGGGCGTGATGACGTTTTGTAGTCTTATTTAGCCACCTTTTTACAGTAACATTAAAGCTTCAAAATTCACAAGTGGTATATTTACTGACGTATTTTATATCCAACAAAACTTTTAAATTGTTTAAGCTTGTGTTTACCACAGACCTTATTTCAGGCCAAAACCCATTTTAAAAAATCATGCTCACGTGCTAAACATCACCTATGTGGAACCTCATCGAGATGTTAGCATTGCTTTTCTTGTCGAGCCACCTTGCTAGTGTTTTGGCAATTTTAATCAGCTGGCATTTTTTATTAAACCAGAAACCACCTCTGCAGTGATTTATGCAGCCTTTGTACGACTTTCTCGAGATATTACCATACCTGCACCTGGTGCTTATGTGTTTAAATGGATTCCAAAATGCTCTGAGCGCTGTCAGTAGTGCTGAACTCTTCAATTATTTTCCACGCAAGCCTGGGGTTTACCTTCACTAATGAGGTAGCACCTTGTTTGAGCCGTGATTCTGAATTCACATTATCATGCATGTTTCAGGACGGGGTATTCGTGCATTTTGCATCAGTGCCCACTGTGACCATGTTCACCAAGTTAGGTCAATCAGGGAAGAAAATGGATGTCAGGATTTTAATATTTAAAAGATTAACCCCATCAATGAAATCGGTTTACAGTCATTTTAAATATCCAACCCTGGAGAGCTGCAGATGTGGTCTTTATGGCAGAGATGCAGTCCTGCAGTGGCAGCAGAGATTTAGCGAACAAGGGCTTTTAAATGCCCTTGACAGGAAAAACACACAAAACATAACCCGGCGAGGTCATCGGATAATAATTGAGATCTGGAGACCTGCAGAGATAAGGAAGTTAAAATGGTAATTGTCTTCCTGCTTGAACTTCAGCTAAAAGCTTCTTTATTTTCTGAAGTTTACATTTATTTTAATACAAACAGGATATCCTTTCATAATGCAACTGAAAGTGTACAACAGTTTGTAAAAAAAAAAAAATACATATATCAATTTATCACAAGGCATAATACTCATTATGAAAAATCATAAAATATAACTAATAAATGCAGTATAATCCCCCTAAATATGCAAGTTTTTACTGTTAAGCAGTCACACAGACATTTAATGGGTTTTTTTTATTCAGCTAAAAAGGATTCCACTTTGGTGTTAGCAGGCAGTTGGTGGCCAGATGGTGATGCGCCGCAGCAGCTGAGACCCTGTAGACATGTGTCTGGCTGTTTAAATGATTAAAGATGTGACTTCTTAATGGAAAAGAGATTTCTTGGATCCATCATAGCTGCAACCGTGTTACACATAAAATAAATAGTTATATGTTTTGGGTAACATGTTTATTCGCTTTTTCGAGAGTTAGATGATGAAGATTGATACCACTCTCATGTCTGTACGCTAAATATGACCCTGCAACCAGGAAACGGTTAGCGTAGCTTAGCATAAAGACTGGAAATGGGGAAACAGCTAGCCTGGCTTTTTCCAAAGGTAACAAATTCCACCAACCAGCACCTCAAAGGCTATCTAATCAAGTTACTGTATATCTTAATTGTTTCCCGAAGTCTTGTGACTACGGGGAGGTTTCCAACCAAGATGTCTTTTTTTGTACTAATTAAACAAACAAGATAAAATGTATTAATTAGTGAGTTTAAGACTTGAGGATTATTTTACTTTAGGAAAGAGCCAAACTATATACCTCGGATTTCCAGCCTCGATGCTAAGCGGCTGTAGCTTCATACTGGACCGACAAATATGAGAGTGGCATTGAGCTTCTCATCCAACTCTTGACAAAAAAGTAATTAAGGTAGTTCCCGGTTTCTGCATTAAAATTCGGCAAAATTTCATCTTAAAGGATAATGCCACATTTTTGTATTCTACACTTTTTTGTTATTCAATCATACTCTCTCCTGACGGGGATCGGTTTACAGCTGCAAGATAAATAACCAATTGTAGGAAGGTAAAGGTCAGCGCCATTGGGTGTAAGTTTCTAGTAGTGTCGAGAGAACTAAACAAGGGGACTGAACTCTGGAGATAAAGGGGATTTAAAGCTTCACACATGAGCGCCAGAGTTCTAAATCATGATCAAAACCTGTAACTCTGCAATCCTAATAGGTTTGTCATCCTCAAATGCTCAGGAGATTGGATATAGACCTTTTAATGGCTCCCACTATGTCATAAGTTAAGGTAGTAGTAAATATAGTGCTGACATGGACAGGTACAGCTCAGAATATGTGAGATGAAAATGTGTTGGGCTTTTTTTGTGACAGTGGATGAAATGTTAATAGAAAAGTGCTGATTCCAGACGAGATCCGATGTGGCCTGACAGCGCGCTGATGCAAGACCTCGGTGACTCATGGCTTTGTCTGGAAGTCTCAAGGCTCCGCTGCACTGAGGAATTCCACAGCTACATGCTGTCCTGGAAAAAGACGTGTTTCCTAGAAATTCGAATTTTTGTGTCTATTGGCCCATTTCAACTTTTGTAAAGCATGCTTATTTGACTATTTTCAGATTTTTTTATTGACAAATCAATTCAATTAAGCACAATTTCAGGTTAATATAGGACGATAAAGCAAATGCTAAGGTGCTGATTTAATGTTAGTAGAGCTGCATATTATCTCACTACAGAGCAGAGTGCTGAATTTCCTCAAATGGTCTTGATTTATTGGACGCTTTCCACCTCCAAATAACATAAAGGTGGAGGGAGCCTGTGGTGAAGATTTCATTTGGTAGCTGCTCTGAGATGCTGGTGCATATCAGTGTGTTTGTGTGTGTGCATGTGTGTCTTTGTGTGTACATCCCACAGGGGCTCCATCTAGGGTGGATGCTGCATTGCTGTTACAAATGATCCTGTGGGAGACCCGCTGACAGCCGAGCTCTGTGCGGTTCCACATGCCTCCTCATCACACACACAAACACAAACACACACAGGGTAAACTCCCACTGCACACCCTGTCAGTTCAGAGAAAGTGTCAATCTGCTTGTCCGAGTCAGCTATAAAGAGACGTGTCCACGCCAGCAAAATGCACTTTGGCTGTCCTTGTCCTTCACCACTTCTGACAGCAAATATTTCTGTTCATGCCAGGACAATTCCTCTATTCTACTTTTTTAAACTTTATTGATCAAGGGAGGGGGATTTTTGCTGAGCATGTGTGGCCTTTCTCCGCAGTTTCCCACCTGGGAACTGACAAGAACAAACACACTTGGTCTATGATTCTGGACATTGTTGAAAGGATAACCAAGGTAAAGTTAATAAAGTTGTAGAGTTGTAGTGAGAGTGTTATTTAAGCACTTTCCCTATCCAGGATGTCATAATTTACTCAGAGGGCCTGTCCACTGAAATTGTTTACATGACATTGCAAGTATTAATACTATATATTAATATTCTATCTAACAGTTCAGGCCTGTGACATCATCAGCCTAATCAATGCAGCTGAGCAATCAGCTGCCACAGCTGGTCTTAATTAGCTCCTGTTTCTACCTGCTCATTGTGATAGTTCATTCATTCATTCATTCATTTTCCATAACCTGCTTATCCAGTTAAGGGTCGCAGGGGTGCTGGAGCCCGGTGCTGGAGCCGGCAATTTAGAGTCTTCAGTGGACCTTAGCTGGATGTTTTTGGACTGTGGAGGGAAGCTGGAGAACCCGGAGAGAACCCATGCTGACACGGGGAGAACATCCAACAAAAGTAAGTCTGAACAACCTTTTTTTTTTAAATCCAGCCTTATATTTTGGGATGGGAGCAAATATACAATCCAACAATATGGGAGGAAAGTTAACATGATAAAAACTTGAAATACTACAATCAAAAATACTAACTGGCATGATACTTTATAAGGGCCAGCAGGGGCAGTACTGCTGTTGTATTTAAATCCTTGGTCGCATTAACTGTTAACTTGCTGCCATCTTGTGGTGAAACATGGGTAATACGTGTCCTATAATATCTGATATATTATATATATATATATATATATATATATATATATATATATCTGATATATTATGTATATATATAATATATAATAATTATAATATATTATTATTATTATATATATATATAATATACAATAATATATATATTAATATATATATATATGAATATATAATATATATATATATTAATATATAATTGTGTATATATATATAATATATTATAATTATTATATATTATATATTTATCCTATAATATCTGATATATTATATATATATATATATATATATATATATATAATATCTGATATATTATGTATATATATAATAATTATAATATATTATTATTATATATATATATAATATACAATAATATATATATATTAATATATATATGAATATATATATATATATAATATATAATTATGTGTATATATATATAATATATTATAATTATTATATATTATATATTTATCCTATAATATCTATATATTATATATATATAATAATATATAATATATAATATATATATATATAATAATATTATATATAATATATATAATAATATATATATATATATATATTATATATATATATATATATATGTATATATATATAATAATATATATATTACTGTATTATTTATAAAATACCGTAGCAATGCAGCACACTTTTAACGCAGAGAACGTCGTACGTGGAATCCCCTTTAAATATCACTTACGTAAAAACAAAAATGTTACGTTCATATATCTCAATAAAGTTATTGAGAAAAAAAAATGAAAAAACTGTTACGCAAACTGCGCATGACACGTTTGTCCCTCCTCGCTTCCCGTCGTCGTTTTCGCGATAACAAAAAGGCTCCATAGTGAGAGTGGCGGACGTGCACCTTGACAGGTAAGAACAACGTGTACTTTTAAAGATTGACCCCTAGTAACAGATGTTTGTGTGTTCTTCTTTTAAGCACGTTGTCGGTCGTGTTGTGAGCTGCTCATATGACGTTTAGAAATGTAAAATAAAGCCTAAAAAGGGAAAGTGTCAAAGTAAGGAATCAGCTGACCTGTGTGTTAGCTAACAGCTAGCTAACATGCTAGCTAGCTAGCTGGTGTGTTTATGCTGAACCTGACACATTTGGAGAGGATGTATATCAAGTAAACAAGTGTATTAAAGACTCAACACTCACTGCTAGTGCTGCCCCATGTCAGCTAGCTTATGTTTTATTGTTATTATGACTATAAAGCTTGTTTTTAATTGAAAATACACTCAGTTTGAGTTGTTGTTGTTGTTGTTGTTTTTAACCCAGCAGGTTAAAGTCAAAGGCAGAGGGAGACGAACCACAATGTCCAGTAGTGTAAGTGTCATTATTATTTTATTTATTTTATTCATTTTGTTTTTTTATTTTATTTTATTTTATTGATTATGTTTGTTTTACTTGATTGTCACTTGTTTCTTTGTTTAGTTTTATCCAAATTATTGTTCTTAATGTTTCTTTTATTGCGCTGTTTTGCTGGCTTGTCTGTCGAAGCACTTTGTAAATATTGTTTTTAAAAGGTGCTATATAAACAAAGTTATTATTATTACTACTTGTCCCCTGTGTAAAGGGAAGTGTGTTTACCTCAAGCACACAAGTGTGTATCTGAAGCATAGGCCCTGTTTTCTTAAAATGCTTCTAGCTGTTGACCAATGCCTTTGTGTCTCTGTAGGTGCTGTGTGGCCGAGGCAGGTTGGTCCTGTCTAAGACTGCTGGCCAGCAAGCGTTAGCTGCCCTCCGTGTCAGCAGAACCAGAACCTTCTCTGCTGCGAGCTCGGATGAGCCTTACATAGCTGTATCACACACCGACTCAGGTGAGTCAAGTTAGAAAATGTATTAGTAACCAGTTACGGGTAAATGTAACCAAACTCCACAGTTAGAATGTTCTGATCTCGATCTGAAGGAAGCTTATGACTTGTGTTTTTAGTTTCTTTGTTCTTGCTCTGGTCTGTTGAATTGTGTTTCCAAAACGACATGCAGAGAGATGCTAGATGGTGTATCAAACATGGCTACAGATAATGTTCCAGGTTTGATAGAACAATGCAAAATATAAAGATATACTCATGTCTTTATCACGTCCCCTACAGGCCCCAGGACCGTGTGGCCTGACGAGAACATGGGACCATTCGGACCTCAAGACCAGCGCTTTCAGTTACCGGGTAACGCTGGCTTTGACTGCCACCTGGAGGGCATGGAGGACCAGAAGAGGACCCCGGTCCACAGGACGGTGCCGGACGTACTGACGGCGCCAAGCTGCACGGAGAGACACCAGTTCATACTGGCCCAGTTTGTTAGTGAGTTCCAAGTAAGTGTTTGACTAGCTTTTGTTTTAACTAGCAGCTACCATAGAGGAAACTGAGGTTATGATGTTGTTTTTATGTGTTTTTATTAATTCATTTGTGAATTTGACAACCCTGGGGGGACTTAAGATTCTCTTGTACTTAGTGTACATGTAATGGTCATTTAACAATACATTTTTAGCCATATAACCGTTGAACATTTGGATATATTCTTTACTTGCCAGGTATCTCATTATCAATTGCAATACACAAATAAACTGCTCAAATAATTTTTTTATGCTACAAATTTTCACATCATAATAAGGGATTTCCATGCCTCAAAGCTGCTTTGTCAGTGTGTATTTGTGTGTGTGTGTTCATCAGGGAAACCTGGGCTCTATAGACACGAGAGTCCACAAAGCTGAGCAGTACTTTACTCAGACAGAGACAGACTGCTCCATAAATTCCTGCCCTGAGCTGCTAAGAAAAGGTAAGGAACCGCTAACTGGCCTCAACTTATTTTATACAGTCACTCCTCATAACCTGAAGTAACAAAACTCTCTGTGTGTGTCTCAGATCTTGAGCTCATGTTCCCGTCAGCGCCCACCACTTCCATCACAGTTGTGACGGTCACACAGAGTAACAGTCGGCGTGAGGAGGAAGCAGAGCAGGACAAAGATAAGCAGCTGCACAAAGTGAGTCCTGTCATGTTTTATTATTATAAATGAAGAGATGTGATGTCATGTTGAAACTGCTTACCGATGTGCATTTTCTCCTAACTGCAGTTTGTGAGCGGAGCGAAGGAAATGTGCTTCGCTCTGTGGACTGCAGGCTACTGGGCAGACTTCATTGATCCGTCAACAGGAGAAGCTGTGAGTTGTTCTGTTTTGCTGTGGGGATTTCTTCCATTAACGGTGAATTTTCCTCCCTATTTACATCACCTTTTTATTCCCCGAACAGTTCTTCGCATCTCCATCAAGTCAAACCAAACTGCACACGGAGGAGGAACTTACAGATTTGGGCTTCCACATCGAAGTGTCGGGCTCCTGCACAGTCATTCGCCACATCCTGAGAGGAACGCCTCAGTTTGTGGGGACCGTTTTCACCAACGCGCCCGCTCACAGCGCTGCCATCGCGAGACTACAAGGACTTTCAAATGTGCTCGCCGATGAGGAATAGGCTTTTAAAAAAGATATATATTTCACAGAAGGAAATCCAAACCACGTCTTATTTATGGTTTGAAGAAGCTTGGATCTTGTTGGTGTTGGTTGCATCAGTCAAAGGTTGCGAAAGTTTGTCTTACTGTAAGGACTTGACTGAGACTCTAATGTAGACCCTGCTCGCCCTGCACTACATCAGGGAGAGAAACACACTCGGAGACATTTCAATATGTAACATCTGCTGTTTGAAGAGTTTGTAGACGATGTTGTCACTCCAGAGCCATTTATTTGAAATTGAAACGCAGATATCAGGTCAAAAACTTTTCATACGAACATGTACAGTGTTGTTTTGTTTCCTCTTATCTGTTGCACAGACTCTAAAGTAGTGTGGGAGTTGTTTGAGTTGAATCACTACGGTTGTGATAGTCAGAACTGCTGAGCCAATAAAGTGACTTCTCATACGGCTGCAATGATGCTGTGTTTCCTGTAGCAGTGAGTGTGTGTGATCCTTCACAAAATAGTTTCAAATATTCACCATTCCATTGTTCCAGATTGATCTTACATTTTCAGTTGCCTGTACATGATAAAATATTCAAGTTTGCACACTAGAAAGAGAACCAATCAAATGCTGCGGTGGAAAGGTATTGCGATGTTTCACTTAAGTAAAAGTAGCGATACTACATTATAAAAGTTGTGCATTCAAACAGGTAGTTAAGTAAAAGTATTATTATTATTATTATTATATAGCACCTAAGTACTTTGAAGTATCAAAGTATACTTCCAAGTACCGAAGGTAAAAGTACTTATTATGCAGACTGGCCCATTTCAGATTTGTATATAATATAACTGATATACCTCCATTGTTGTTCCTGGTAAAGGTAATGATACTTTTAACTACTTTACCAGCTGCTGGGTAGATTAACCTGTAATAAAACATCGTATGATTAATACAAAATATAAAACCAATACATGGTTTTATATTTTGTATTAATCATAATTTGCAAAGTAACCTAATGAAGTCCTAGTAAAAAGTACAATATTTGCCTTAAAATGTTAGAGTAGAAGTAAAATCCCTCAAAAATTATACATGCATACGTTTACACGTGTGTGTGTGTGTGTGTGTATATATATATATATTAATTGAACCTCATCCATCGAGGACACATGGACAGAGCTGATTTTGAATTAACCAAATACCTGATTTACATTGAAAGTTTTTGTGTTGAACATGTCTTGGGTCAAATTATGGTAATAGGCTACTTTTTTTTTATTTTTTAATTGTCTTGACCTGACTTTTTGTTTTCTCCCTGACATTGTGATGGGTATCACTGTTTGAGTAAGATTTATTTTTTTAAAGTTTAAAATATAAATAGGGAAGCCTCATTGTACTCATTGAAAAGAGAATATATCACCATACTCTCACCTATTTGTTTTTTAACGTCAGCAACATCTCGACTTGTCTTCAGGGGAGAATGTGCACTTCGGTCGGCTGAGTTTGATTAGATTAGTCTGATGGATGCTGCAAAGAACATCTGATTTGTCTGTGTTCTGAGTCTGAAACAAATGTATTGCTCACGGACACAATTTTTACAAGATATTCTGCCTCATCTGACATTTTTATTTTGCAGTTTTGACACATCACCATCTGTGAGCCTGAAGCTAGACACAATG